>NW_017673010.1:98619-107509 GCF_001879085.1 Nicotiana attenuata
TTGTGACCTAAGTCTTTGACATGTACTCTAAATTTTAGAGTCCCGTGCAATGGCACTACCCTCATAACACACAAATAGGCATGATTTTACAGCTTTTCTGTGATCACTTTATCATCAATAACTAAGCTCGGTGATCATTCTAATCACTTTGTGTTTCTTACATATGCTAGACATAATCCTTATTGTAATTACACAATTTTTCCTCATTACCGAACTGATTTTCTTTTACATATCCCATGCTAACTATTCGAGTTTCAAATCTCTAACTGGACTTACTGAAAATTTTCACATTACTCCTTAGACCAAAGGTCTTATACTTGTGGATCCTTCTCTTTTTGTTGGGATCCAAATAACTTTCCTTATTTTTTGCAATTCTTTGCACTCTACGCCAATGACGACTCATCTTCCTACTAACTTCTGAGAAATCCTTCTTACTAGAAAAAACTAAATTATTCACTTAGCGGAAAGCTAATGTATTCACAACTATCATACACAATCTTAATAATTTAACTCTGCTTACACTGTCAATCTTAGAGAAATCCCTTTTCAATAACTCTTAAAGGCTATCCTTCTGTAGTTTGCTCTCTTACTGCTAGCTAAGTTTTTTTTTCCACTATCGCTGTACCTCGGGTTTAACTTAAGCTCTTTGGGTAACTAACACACGATCGGTATTTCAAACTGTCATCCACTCACTATAGTTAACCTGGCTAAGTGCATCAAATTGTACCTCTACTAGCTCTGCTGAAATTGCTAATTTGTTGTATCTACTCAAAACTTACTTAATAATCTTTTTACTAACCACCTGCTAGCATCATATTTTCTTCTCCTGCTTTGAATAACTAAAGTGAAGCATAAGGTTACTCCTAACTGCCCTCATCATCTGACCATATTCTTTCGCCGTGCATTATCATTCTTTTTGAACTATGCACATGGATCGCACTTAGGGAAAGTTCATCTGTCTTAAACAAAATTGTAATATCTAACCCCAAACTTTCTATACACTTCAAAATCACTTCAGACTATAAACCTCTAACCTAAACACATGGTCATATCAAGGGGAACTGTCATATCTTTTATCTCATAATAATAGCCACTTCGTATATAAATTCACTAACATGGTACTTTCTAGTTCTGATTTGAATAAATCTAAACGACATAAAATCATTCCCTAAAATTCAATGTTGCCTGCTCTTGGTTCTCATTTCGTACATCATATTATTCTTAGCTACATTTCCCTTAGGCTCTTTTCTGTCCAAAACTATAGTGATCAATCCTATGCCCGCTGCGGTTGAATTCTTAACCTGATACACCGTAGGGTCTGACATACGAATACACTGCCATACATATCTGATAAATCACTTTATGCACCATCCCAGTGAGTCTTGGGTCTTAATCCCTAAAACATGCGAAGATTTTGCTATAATCACTGTTACTTACATTCTCTTTGAGCATCCATATGCATCTGTATACTCACAAGTCTATAGAAATTTTGATACACTGAAAATTGGAGATCTGGTAGCTAAATAAAAAAAAAATAACTGGCTTACTGAATAACCATAAGCTTACTAGCTGAAAGGACTCTAACGGGAAACTGAGATAATTTGATATCCATAAAACATGATAACTGCTTTTGTACTTTCTGATAAGGTTATGCTCTAATGTGTGCTAGTATCCATTACATCCCACTTTTGACATCCTCTCAAGTCTCATATTTACCAAGCTGTACTCCATAATTATACCCCAATGGGCAATTATCCTCTCTAGGACCATAGGTTTCTCCTGCGCGTCGCTTGGGCATCCAATACGTTTGGAATTCGATAGGAAGAGAAGGTTAACTATTGCTCTAAGCTTCATGGCACGATCTAGAGTAGAAAGAAGTGAGACAACCCTGAATGTCTTGGTAGTTAACCGTTTATATGAGTGGCCGGCACACACATATAAAGGAAACTCCACTAGACACGGCTTCATAGACTCCCTAGGACTCTTGAACCTAGTGCTCTGATACCAAGCTTTGTCACGCCCCGAACCTGGGCCTGGACGTAACACGTCACTCGGCGTCTGACTACATGTGACCGAGCGAACCAACTGGCTGGCTGAATCAACATATGGTATCATAACATACTGAACACGGAAGATAAACTAACACATGCTGATATACTGAATGTCTGGATGATATAAAACAAAGTGCGGAAATACTAATACAATTCTGAAACATATTTGTAGCCAACATAGCTTAATATGGAAAGCCTGTGACTCCGTCTAACTGTTACTCTAATCTATAAAGCCTCTAATGAAATACTAAAAACACTGACTGCCTGTAAATACTGAAAGACCATACAGTAATGATAATGCCCCGAAAGAACTGGGGACCACCAAACAGCTGGTACGAGAATCCTAGCGCTCTGAATCATCAACCTGTAAATCATTACCTGCATTGTGAGATGCAGGCCTCTGGCAAAAGGGACGTCAGTACATTTGAATTGTACCGGTATGTAAAGCAACTGAAAGAAAGAACTATAAATGTTGAAACTGAAACTAAGCTGATAAATGAAATGATAACTATTGAAACTGAAACTGAAGTGAGAACTGGTAACTGAACTGATAACTGATAACTGAACTGATAACTGAAAAGATAACTGATAACTGATAACTGAAAAGATAACTGATAACTGATAACTGAACTGAATAAAGGAAGTAAGGATATGAATACTCCCTCTTCTGAATGGTGAACAACCTGTTTATCTGAATATTAAGCTGCGGCCTCGGGCCCAATATATATATATGTGCACAAGCTGCGGCCTCGGGCCCAAGTATACGTATACATAACTGCGACCTCAGGCCCAAAATGCATAAAGCATAAATTGTGGCATCAGGCCCAAAGATGCATAAAGCATAAACTGCGGCCTCAGGCCCAAAGATGCATAAAGCATAAACTGCGGCCTCAGGCCCAAAGACAGGTGTTCAACATTCAGGAACTGAGAATCATACTGAAATACATGATGCTGAAATACTGAATCATACTGAGTTACATGATATTTGAATGCTGAATCACACTAAGTTACAAAATACAGAATAGGACTGGACTGGGACATATATTCTTGAACTGATTATGAACACTGAAACTTTAACTGTTTATGACATGCTGAGTAAGCTATACTGAGACTCAGGGACATCAAACCCAAGTCTATATTGAATACGAACTGAGCTCACAAGGTTTAGAATGAAAGTCATGAACGAGTTATGAAGCTAGAGAATAGTAGTTCTACAACTATTCAAGGAACTAGGCTTAACTATATTTCTGAGGCAATTGGTAACGTCGTAAAATAAACGTAGTGTAGGGAGAATCATTAAAATTCCCAAACATAGAGAGTTAGCCTCACATACCTTAACTTCCTGCTCTTGAGCGTAATACAACATTTGCCAACCCTTTCAACTTTAATCTATATCAATACAAGTCAAAAGGATTCCATATTAGCATAAATTTTCATGTTTTAGTCACTTAAACATTTTCTCAAACACTTGGTGACATAAAGCTTCATGGTCCTTATTAATGGTGTTTCTACACCCAACAAGCCATTCTCTCGATCCTAGATAAATTCTAAAGTCTCAAATGGTTATAATCAACATTATTCTTCATCACCCATAAGGTAAACAACACTCTTAACCAATAATCAACACTCAACACCCCAACCCTATAATCGTTCATGCTTTTCTATCAAACCCATCAACTCATATCCCATGAACTAGGGTTTATAATCATCAAACCAATGCTAGAATCAATTAGAGGGTGAAGATATTACCTTTTTGACGTTCAATCTCCTTGAATTCGAGTTCTAGGGTTCCTTCTCTCAACAACGATGTCCCAATCGAATATCTAATGATATGGAGGGTTTACCCATGTTAATAAGATGTTGGGAAATTGAAATTAACTTAGAATCACCATTAGAACTTACCTTGGATGGTGGAAGGACCCTTAAGGAGTTAGGTTTTTGAGAGTTCCCCTTTCTAGAGCAAGTTTTTATGTTTTGGGGCTGTGGGGGACGAAATATAGCTTTAAAACGACCCCCCACTAGCGCGCTCGCGCACCTGAAGGCTTGCTTGCGCTACTGATCGCGCTTGCTCGTGCTACTGATCGCGCTAAACGGCAGTAACACTGCCTCAAAATTAGCGCGTTCGCGCTAATGGGCGCGCTACCGGGCGCGCATACGTGTACTGTTCTATAAAATGCACATAACTTTTTGCACAGAGATCCGTTCAGGCTCCATAATATATCGTTGGAAAGATATTTCAAAGTCCTACAACTTTCATGCTTTGTGTTTTCCCCAATTCCTTATATGTTTTCACTGAAACGTGATGGAAAACAGACCTTCTGCAAACTTAGTCGATTTTGTCAAATCTTATGCACCTCACTTTCCATCTTGATTTTTAAACAACTATTTTCACCCATAATCATCTCGATGGGACTTCACATGCTCAAAATATATCCTTACTACTCCTTTAACTCCTTCATACTTAAGCCAAATTTGCGGGGTGTTACAACTTTCTTAAAAAATTTCCGGAATCCGGGCATGTGGGCCAGGGGTGAATTTTAGGAACCTTGCATTTGGAGTTGGGAAATTGGTTTAATAGTTGGAATATGAACCTTTGAGTATGTATTGACTAGTTCTTACCCTATTTGAATAGTTTCGGATCGTTCGGCTCCGAATTGGAGGTTTGAGCACGTTCTTGGATCGGAATATAGGTTTCAGAGTGAGGTGAGTCTCCTTTCTAACCTTGTAAGAGGGAATTGTCCCCATAGGTGAATTAATTGGTTATGTGCTCCTATTTGTGGGGGCTACGTACGCACGAGGTGACGTGAGTCCGTGCGTAGCTACTATTACGCTATTGTCCGGGTAGTCTAGGACCCAAAAGCATGCTATACTTGAATTAATTGTAAACTTATTGACAGCTCGAATTGCTTAAACCACATCGAATTAATAAATAAATTTCAGAAAGGACTAAACTTCTTTTCTTAAGTTGTTAAAAGAGAGAGTGACTTTTATTGAATAGATATTCCCCGATAAATTCTTAATTGGCTATCTGAGCATGTATTTCTATGTGTACCTGCGTCGCATGTATGATTCGCGAGCAGGGTGATTGTTTATTTTTATGTTGAACGCGTCGCATGGATAGTTCGCGAGCGGGGTAATAGATGCATCTATGGTTCGCGGCGTCGACCCTTGGCAGTGCACAGTTTATTTTCTGTTGGAGCGGGCCGTACGCCTTGGCATGATTTGCGCATGCTTGTATTGCTGCCTTGAACTTATTGAAGTTGTTATTGACTCTTCATGGCTTGAGAATATTTGGATAAATAATGAAAAGGAATTTTGGGAAACTTCCTATAAAAGAAATAATTGTTTACTTGTTTCCTCCTATTGGATTAAAAATCATGTTTATAAGAGTCCACGATTTAATGAATTATTGACATCATTATTGGACCACTAGTAAGTGTCGAAGTCGACCATCTCGTCTCTACTTCTTCGAGATTAGACGGGATACTCATTGAGTACACGTTGTTTTCGTACTCATACTACACTTCTGTGCATTTTTGTTGCACAGGTTTATGTAACTCTAGTGGCCTACTGCGCGTAGCAGCACGGATGATTCGGCGACTAAGTGAGTTGCATTATTCGAGGCGGCCCGTGGCTAGTATAGTCCCTTCCAGTATATTGTATTTACTTTCTGTCCACTGTATTCCGGACGGATGTTGTATTATATTATTTCTTAGAAATTGCTCATGCACTTGTGACACCGGGTTCTAGGATGGTTTTGAAATATTTTTGTATTAATTGCTTATTATTTAATTTGAATTGAAGCAGTTGTCTCTATACTTATGAAATTAGAAGGAAAATTTGGGTTTCTCAAAATTGTCTAAATTGGAATCTAATTAAGTATTTTAGTTGGCTTGCCTGACAGCAGTGTCCGGCGCCACCACGACCCTTAGTGGATTTTGGGTCGTGACAACATGGTATCAGAGCACTAGGTTCCTAGGGTCTCACGAGTCATGAGCAAGTCTAGTAGAGTCTCGCGGATCGGTACAGAGACGTCTGTACTTATCCTCAGGAGGCTGCAGGACTGTTAGGAGTACTTCCCTTCTTGGTTTCTTATCTTGCGATTTGATCCTTGGAGGCGTATGCCTTTAATTCATTCCTACTCAATCTTATGCGACGCGAACCGCTTGTTATAAATCAAAAATTGAAGAACCGTAATGGTACTACATATGTGATACGAGATGTTTCTCCCGGTATAGCTGATCGGATTATTATCGTCGCTTTATGGAAGAATATTTTATTGTTTCAGCCCAGTAGCGGTACTTCTGAGGGCTCTGAGGCTAGGCACAAGTTGCCATGATGCTTATGAACTATTGTTCCGCAGTATTGATATGATGGTAGGACATTTGCCTACTTGTCGGGGCGGTGAATGACTTGATGGGAAGTTTACTCAGTGCATGATTTAGAGATTCGGTATTTTATTCCCGGCGGGGAAAAGGCAATCGGGCTGAGAGTGTTCAGGTTTAGGTTGATGGGGTAACGGGACTTGGTATTTGTGAGCGTGGTAGAGTTTTTCTTCTATGATGAGGTGTCATTGTCCTTATTGAACATACTAAGCTCGCCGGTTTTATGACATTCTACAATTTGCCTTTGGGGGCAAGCTATTGTTAAATAGTATTGAAAATGCGGCTGTCAGATATCGCAGGGTGCGGTAGTTCAGGATTGAATCGGTGTTTCTAATGTCGACGGCTCGAGAAAGATGATCTTCAGAAAGGTTTTTAGTTAGTAGCGATGGTGGGTACAAGTGCTACGAAGATAGATTTTATTAAGGCAACAACTGAGCAGCAAAGGATGAGAAAGACATGTGGGAAGTGTCAGGCGGTGGCTGAAATTTCTAGAAGGCCGATTATAAGAGGCCAAGTCGAGTAGTCGACTAAAGGGGTGAGTTTCGCCAAAGTGGAAGAGTTTGGAGTGATTTGGGAATTTTAGTGATTGGTGGTTTGGGCCTACGGATTAATTTGAAGTATGGGCTGTTATGCGGCAGGA
The DNA here is from genome assembly GCF_001879085.1 of Nicotiana attenuata. Taxonomy (NCBI): domain Eukaryota; kingdom Viridiplantae; phylum Streptophyta; class Magnoliopsida; order Solanales; family Solanaceae; genus Nicotiana; species Nicotiana attenuata. The sequence goes on from NW_017673010.1 coordinate 105,696, forward strand.
GATTTGATATAATGGGAAGGATCTGCTTGAATAAAGAAGGATACAACATAACTTTAAATTGGAAGAATGTTGCCGCACGTTTAATTGATGTCCACGAGGGGTGAATGGACTCGTGCAGCTAGAGAGAGAGCTCGGACTCAGGATAGGTTATTGATGTCGTAGTGATTGTACCCCAGGTTATTGATGTCGTAGTGATTGTACCCCGTGCAGCAGCGTTGGGAGATGTCGGGGGGTGATTTCCACATGTGGGTTATTCCTGTGAGCAGTTTAGCGGTTGCATGGTTGGCGAGGCTTCTGCGAAGAATTCTATTGGTTATACAACGAAGGGATCGGTCGTGCGAATGTTGTTGATGATTCAGAGTATAAAAAGGGGGTTTCTACAGTAAGATATCGAGAATTTTGGCGGTTGATTGCGCAAGGTTGTGTCAATAGGAGATTAAGAATCCTGGGAAATTCCAGAGTTGTGTAATAGTGGCTTCGAGCTAAGTGGGAGAGTCCCACCGCCTATGATGGGGTTGCATGGTTAACTACTTGCGAGGTTTCTGGTTATTAGCATATCGATGGGCTATTTCAGCTACGGGAAAAGACCATAAGTGGTAATTTGAGCAAAGGAATTATCAAAGGTGGGCTATCGTTGGCCTTATTGGCCCATGTTCAGACTTGGGGAAGGATTCAGGATTGTGCTTTGTAAGATGCGGGTTCCAAGGGAAGAGATTCTGCCAGGTGCTTCACCAATGGGGCATTCATGTGCTAGAAGATTTATGGAATTGATTATATTCGGGGCCAAGTCAGAGCGGGTGGCTCTCAACAATGGTCCTAGTGAATTTTAAAGATAAAGTGTGATGCCTAATGATTTCGAGCCTATGGGTACGGTTAAGAATCAAGCTTGATAGCAGCCTATGAGAAGAGGCATAGAATGTTCTATGATGTTTTGACTTGCAATGTAGAAATTGGGAGGTACGAAATGGTTCGTGGGATTTGAGACAGCATGGTCTCGTGATTCAGGGTCACTCGGGAAGAGTGCGGATGGAGTGTGTTAAGTGTTGAATGGGGTTATCATTGTTTCTGTGGCAATCAAGGACAAATTGGAAGAAGAGGGATAGGTTAGCCATAGTCGAATTGGCATGTTGCTGGTAATGATCAGTTCTTTCAGCGTGATCAAGTTATGCAAGTGAATTGTGACGGTGCGTGCGAGGCTTGTCGGCCGCCGTAGTTAGTGTGATTCAGAAAGTATTCTACCGTTGTGGCCTGTTATATGGAGGTGGATCGCGAAAGGGCTATGGTGGTTTAGACCACTACTTAGAGATTTGCATATTCTACGGTCATGAGAATTCACCTGTGTGTTGCTATGGTCCTCCTGAAGTGAGTTAAGTGGAAAGTTTTATATGATGAGGTGTTAGTCTAACAGTGGTTCCGAAGCTATGATGAACAACCTGGGGAAGTTCATCAAGAATTTCAACATAATTCACAACAATCTTTACTGCTGATATCGACACAACCTGGCTTTGCCAATTTGGGCTTCAGGAACAATCGAATACTTGAACTTACATGCACTAACTCCTCCTAGGTGAAGAGGTATGTATAGACACTACGAAGTTTCTATGCACACTTTGCAAGTAAATGTGTTATTGCCACTTTGAAGAGTTCTAAAAGAATAAGTGGTGGAGATAATGATCACAAACTTCTGTAATTTCCTTTCCTTATAACTCTCTTGTTACTTCTTAAAGTCGTGTGTATATAATGATATATATTATATATATATATATATATATATATAGTATATATATCTAATATATATATATGTGTGTGTGTTG
>NW_017673010.1:110267-133847 GCF_001879085.1 Nicotiana attenuata
TAAAGTCAAAATACAATAGAATCAGCAATCGGGATGGACCAAGTCCAAATCCCCAGCAGTAATGGACCCCACGCTCATCATGCAGCGTGTGTCTCACCTCAACATAGCACTACGTTGTGCAAATCCGGGGTTTCAAATCCTCAGGACATCATTTATAACCATTACTCACCTCAAGCTGGCCAAAGTCCTAGCTCGCTATGCCCTTGCCTCGCAAATCAACCTCCTCGCACGTCGAATTTGGCCAAAACCACAACGAATACGTTACAATAGGCTAAGGGAATATAACCCAATCGAAAAGACTCGAAAAACATCGAAATTCATGAAGTTGGCAAAACCCGAGCCCCGTGCCCACTTCTCGAAAAATCAGAAAATTGACATCACCGGATTCCTCATCTCGCCACGAGTCTATACATATCAAAATTACCAAAATCGGAGTCCACTTGACCCCTCAAATTCCACTTTGAAATATCAAATTCCCAAGCCCTAGCTTTACCCTCTTTTGATGAATTTCCACAAATTTCAATGCAAATTCTACCATTAATTCATGTAATTAGGCCAAGGAACTCACCTCTGATCACACCTAATCGAAACCCCCTTCAAATTCCGTCCAAGAGCTCTCAAGGTCGCTTAAAAATGGTGGAATTAGACTTAAGCTCGCGGAACAAAATGAGCCTTAAAACCCTTCTGATAACAGGGATTTTCGCATCTGCGGTCCCTTTACCGCATTTGCGGCCACCGCTTCTGCGGTTATACTTCCGCTTCTGCGGATCTTCATTTAAGTCCACGACCCTTCTGCGGTCTACTCTCCGCATTTGCGGATTCCGCTTCTGCGAATATCTGTCCGCTCCTGCGGAAATTCCCAGGCCACGCCACTTCGCTTCTGCGACTAATCTACTCGCAGATGCGGCTCCCATTCCGCATCTGCGCTATCTTCAATGCAAGCCAAGCGACCGCACCTGCGATCCTCCTTCCGCACCTGCGCAACCGCATCTGCGGCTCCCTTTCCAGAGATGCGGAAATACCAGAAACCAGACATACCAGCAGTCTCATAAGTCCAAAATTCATCCCGATAGCCATCCGAAAACACCCCGAGGCCCCCGGGACCTCAACCAAAAGCGAAAACATGAACCAACACCTTATTCAAACTTGCTGGAATCATCAAAACACCACAAATAACACCTAAACCATCAAATTACATCAATTTCAAGACTAAGTTCGTCCAAATCTTCCGAAACTCGCATTCTATCAAAAACCAAACCAAAACACCTCCGAATGGTCTGAAATTTTGCACACTCATCCAAAATCGCCTAACGAAGCTACAGCAACTCTCGGAATTCCATTCCGACCATCGGATCAAAATCTCACCCATCAACCAGAATTCGCCAAAATACTAACTTCGCCAATTCAAGCCTAATTCAACACCGGACCTCCAAAATTAATTCTGATCACACTCCTAAGTCACAAATCATCCCCGAAGCTAACAAATCACTGGAAATCACATCCGAGCCCTCTAACTCACAAGTCAACATCCGGTGGACTTTTCCAATACAAACCTTCCTTAAAGAGACTATGTGTCTCATTTCCATCCAAAACCAATCCAAATCGACTCGTTCACTCAAGACTCAAGATTTTCTAAGCAGCATAAAACCTTTACAGTATATGAAAATAGCTGAATAGCAAATTACAGAGACAAACATGATATTTCCAAGGCAAATGTAAATAAAAATCATCATCCACATTTACCTCTACCACCATAGACAAGCAATCTTTTCCCGACCATAGTAGAGGTATGGCCACATCTAGGTGGCGGTAAAGTTCCCAAAACAGATAACTCCCTCCACTCAAGAGACACTATTCAAAAATCAATACCAATTGTTATGGATAAATTGTTAACTAACACAGGGAAAGGATAGAGAAACCCTAGAGTTGCTATCAAAGACAGTGCTTGTGTCCAAGATATAGACATCTGATAACCACTTTTTACCATCCCAGCCACCATACCTGCACGCAAATCAATGCCAAAAAATAATGAAAGAAGGACAATACATAAGCACCAGTAGAATGTAAGACAAACTTACATAATAATTTTATGTAAGTCTGATGACAGTGAAATATACTTCCTTAACATGGTTTGTAGCTTAGAACGCCATACTAACAGCGGATAACTAGCAGGGGAGGAGTCGGGCACTTGTTAATTTGTGTTGTTTCTGCCAAGCAAACACTGATCAGTGAGAATGTGGATTTTATATGGCTTGAGGCAGCTTTACTCGGATAACATACTCTATTTTTCATACCCCTCTACTGAGAGCAATGGAGGAAACTTCGGAGCGCTGGAGGTAAAGGAAGATGGACACTGGGAAGGAGCTGAAGGGTGATCCTTTATGCATCTTTTGGTTGATTTGAGAGAGAAAGGAATTCTTCTGAAGGAGTTGAAAATCCATTATGGATTATTAACAACTCCTTGTTGATCATTACTATATTTTAGGCAAAAGAGCTATCCAATACTGTACAATTGGAAGGAGGTTTGATGTAAACCTGCATTGTTTAGTGATACAACTTGGTGTAATATCAATGAGATTATTGTGAAATTTTCACAAATGTCCAATGATAGTGAATAGATGATATAGAAAATAATGATGCATTTTTCTTTGCATAGCAGCTAACATAGCCAAGGTAGAAAGAAATCCTTACAAGTATCCAGAACCCAAAAATCGCCTAATCTGAAAATGAGGATACCCAATTAAAGGCACTGGCAGAAGCAACAATTATAATACACAAAATATGAGTTATGTAGCATCTGCATACCTTCTACTACCAGATCTCCCACCAAAGATGGACATATGACAGTCAATTGATACAGCAATGTGGAATGCTCGTGGGCTGGGACCCACTTGGCCATCAAAACAACCGTCTGTGCACTCTGGCTGAAACCACAATTTGTTTTCTGAAACATTAACAACATGATGTGAATTTAGAATATAAAAATGACTGATTGATTCAATACAAAGCAACCACATTGGCTTCCAGAAACTGTATTATGCAATGTCACAGACGAAATATCAACAGAAGACGCCTCAATCCCAAAATAGTTTTCATTGGCCATATGAATATTTTACATATCTGTTCCGCTCCATCCGGCCTATTTCATTGAAGTACTCAATAATTTATCTTAAAAAGAAAAATTGGTGGTTCTGCAAAACTAAAGGTTCTCTGACTCTCACGGTTATTAGACTGAAACACAAATCTCTGACCAAACTAACTATAAGTTCTCTAAATTTCACCCTACTCCAACATGACATACGAATCTCTACCAAACTAACAAAATGTTCTCTAAATCTCACACTTATTCTAACAACCCAAAAAATACCTCATATTTATTCCTGATTTACAAATCTCTAATAAAACTAACTAAAGATTCCTTAAATCTCACACTTACTCCAACCTTGTAATACAAATTCATAAACTATAGGTTCTCTAAATCTCACAATGATTCAAATAGAATTTAAGTTCTATTCAATGACAGTGTAAAAAATATTTACACAATCACATCATGTATTCCGTAATTACAAGTCAATCTCTTGATAAGCATTGATGGTAATGTGGTGAAATGGGTAGTTAATCTACTATATCACAGGATAAAATTTACTGAAATTGTACAAAAGTCTTTACACTATTAGTGCTTTCCGCCAAATGATATGTTTAAATACTAATAGGGATGGCAATGGGACCGGGCGGGGCGGGTGCGGCAAAAGCCACAAAAATTTCAACCTCCCCCGCCCAATTAAATTTTTTCTTTTTTCTTTAATATTTTTTCTAATATATACTAGTTGTCAAGCTTATATAAAAATGACTGTTAATGAAAAAAAATTCTTCAATGAATCATATTTTCTATTCCATTTCTGTTATTGTCTTTGGATTTAATTTCTTGCATATGATAATTACTTTAGGTAATTTTGGGTAAACAGTGCACAGAACAGTGATAGATTGTAGGGTCCTTGCGTGTGGTTTCTGTAATTTGTTCTGCTTCTTCAACTTTTTGTTGTGTTGTTTTGGCTATTTGGCTTTAATAGGTTTCAGCAGAGTTCGTGTGACGACCCGGCCCGTCTTCACTTGAGTTACCGCCCCGTTTTTCCCATTTTCTGCTTTCTTATGTTTCATTATAAGAGTCTTGGGTGAATGAGTCGAATTGGATTGGTTTTAGAAGGAAATGAGATACTTAGTCTCTTTAAGGAAGGTTTATTTTGGAAAAGTCAACCGGATGTTGACTTATGAGTTAGAGGGCTCGAATGTGATTTTCGGTGATTCGGTTAGCTTCGGGGGATGATTTGTGACTTAGGAGCGTGATCGGAAGTGATTTTGGAGGTCCGATGTAGAATTAGGCCTGAATTGACGAAGTTAGTATTTTCGCGAATTCCGGTTGATAGGTGAGATTTTGATCCGAGGGTCGGAATGGAATTTGAGAGTTATTGTAGCGTCGTTAGGTGATTTGGGATGTGTGCGCAAAATTTCAGGTCATTCGGAGGTGTTTTGGTCGGGTTTTTGATCGAATGCGTATTTCGGAAGTTTTAGAAGAACTTAGGCTTCAATCCAATGTAATTTGATGGTTTTGGTGTTGTTTGTGGTGTTTTGATAATTGGAGCAAGTTTGAATGGTGTTTTAGGATGGATTGGCACTTTTGGTTGAGGTCCCGGGGGCCTCGGGGTGATTTCGGATGGCCATCGGGATGAATTTTGGACTTGATGCATTTCTGAAGTTTGCTAGAATCTGGTATTTCTGCATCTGCGGAAAGGAGGCCCCAGATGCGGTTCCGCAGATGCGAATAAGGGATTGCAGGTGCGGGTGTTGGCCCTTTGGAGAAATTCTGCAAAAGCGGATGGTTTCCGCAGTTGCGGTCTCCGCAGATACGGTTAATGACCGCAGAAGCGGTTAATGACCGCAGAAGCGGAGGCTTGACCGCATAAGCGGTGTCCGCAGAAGCGAAGATTGACCGCAGAAGCGGTCCTGGGCATAGTGAAGATCCGCAGAAGCGGAGGGAAAACTGCAGAAGCGGAAACCGCAAATGCGGTAATTGGATCGCAGAAGCGAAAATAAGGTCTGGGCGGAAGGGTTTAAAAATTAATATTTCATCCACGAGCTAAGGTATTTTTCCACCATTTTTGAGCAACCTTGAGAGCTTTTGGACGGAAATTGAAGGGGATTTCGACTGGGTGTGATCGGAGGTGAGTTCTATGGCCTAAATACATGATTTAATGGAAGAATTAACCTAGAAATTTATGGAAATTCATCAAAAAGGGAGAAAAGCTAGGGCTTGGTTTTTGGTATTTTAAAGTGGGTTTTGATGGGTCATTTGAACTCGGATTTGGGAGTTCTTGGTATGTATAGCCTCGTGTTTTGCAAATTTCGTGATTTTCGATGTTTTTCGATTCTTTTCGAATGGGTTATGTTCCCTTAGCCTATTGTAACGTATTCGTTGTGGTTTTGATCAGATTCGACGTGCGAGGAGGTCGATTCGCGAGGCAAGGGCATAGCGAGCTAGGATTTTGGCCGGCTTGAGGTGAGTAATGATAGTAAATGATATCCTGAGGGTTTGAAACCCCGGATTTGCACAACGTAGTGCTATATTGAGGCGAGACACGCGCTTCATGACGAGCGCGAGGTTGTTTACTACTGGGGATTGTGACTTGGTCCATCCCGTTGATATTTTACCGCGTATTTGACTAAGACATGTTTATTATCATCATGATTTGGGCCTATTGCCATATTTTGGGCTTCATGCCGACTACTTGAATCCTTCGTGGATTTTTACCACTGTTTCCTCACTATTTTGATATACTACTTGAACTCAATCCTGTTGATTATATTGTTTTACAAACTCAGCCGCTTTAATTGAACTTTGAGACTTAAATGATATTTCCACTGTTGTTTGGGCTAAGCACTACTATTTTATTGATGCCCGAGGGGCTTATGTTGATTTCTGGACTGAGTGAGGCCGAGGGCCATATGTGAGGATATGTTGAGTGTGGTGTGAGAAGGCTTTCAGGCCTTGAGTGTGATGTGAGAAGGCTTTCAGGCCTTGAGTGTGATGTGAGAAGGCTTTCAGGCCTTATGTTGAAATAGCGCTTGGGCCGTAAGGGGCCCTTCCGGAGTCTGCACACCCACAGTGAGCGCGGGTACCCATATGATCTGAGAGTGAGCCCGAGGGGCTGATATTATGCTGAGTGACTGATACTGAGCCCGAGGGGCTGATACTGCACTGAGTGATTGATGCTGGGCCCGAGGGGCAGTTTTACTATTCACTATTTATTTGCTGTTTTACCTGATTTACCTGTCTTTAAAAGCTGAGATTTCATTTGACTCTTTACGGATTTTACTGTTTAAAGTGAGTTACTGCCTGATATAGAATTGCCTTGTGCTGTTATGCGTTTTCTTATCTTCGGTTATTATTTATTATTATTACTCACTGGGTCGGAGTACTCACATTACTCCCTGCACCATGCGTGCAGATTCAGGCATAGTAGAGTCCGCACCTGAGCACTGATATTCTTCCTAGACCAGGCAGCGAGTTGGAGCTTCGAGGTAGCTGTTGACGTCCGCAGCCCCTTGACTCCCCTATTTTATGTTATTTCAGTTTCCTTCAGACTATTGTATCAGATATTCTATTTCTTAGACTTATAGCAACTCTGTAGTAGCTTATGACTTGTGACACCCCGGTTTGGGCTGTGTCGGGATGGTTCCCTTTGCTATTGTCGCTGTTTTTGCCTTATAATTGTTTATACGCGTTTTGGATTTATTAATGTTAAGTAATTGTTAAAAGAAGTGTTTCCGTTGTTCTGGCTTGCCTTGTCTTCACGAGAGGCGCCATCACGGCCGGGGTTTGGGATTCAGGCCGTGACATGTTGGTATCAGAGCCTAGGTTACTAGGTCTCACGAGTCATGAGCTGGTTTAGTAGAGTCTCGCGGATCGGTACGGAGACGTCTGTGCTTATCCTCGGGAGGCTGCAGAACCTTTAGGAAAATTTCCACATTCTTGAAATTCTTGTCGTGCAAACTTGTTGATCCGAGTACTAAATTTCTCTTCATTCTATCCTTTCACAGATGGTGAAGACACGAGCTACCGGACGTGGAGGACGACCACCAGTACCACCCACTGAGAGCACCAGAGGCCGTGGACACGGTCGTGGTCGTGGCAGAGGCAGAGCAGCAGGGGCAGCGCCTGTTGATCCACCAGTTGCCCCAGCTCAGGATCAGGCTCTAGCAGCACCAGTTCAGGCACCGGCTGTGCCCATCGTCATTCCTGGCCTTCAGGAGACTTTAGCTCAGTTTTTGACAGTTTGCACTGGCCTGGCTCAGGTCGTTTCAGCTACCACAACAGCAGCTACTTCGCAGGCTGGGGTAGGCAATCAGACCCCCGCTGCTCGCACACCTGAGCAGGTAGTGCAGGGATTACAGACTCCAGAGGCACCTCCAGCTCAGCCAGTTGCGCCCGCGCAGGAGTTCAGGGTTCCAGCTATGCCCGAGGATGAGCAGCATCGTCTTAAGAGGTTTGGTAGACTCCAGCCTCCGACATTCAGTGGTGCTGAGGGCGAGGATGCCCAGGGTTTTCTCGACAGATGTCAGCGGATACTCCGTAAAGCATGGATCCTTGAGTCCAGTGGTGTGGCTTTTACTACTTTTCAGTTTACTGGGGCTGCCTTCACTTGGTGGGAGGCGTATGAGAGGCGTAGGCTAACCGGAGCAGCACCTTTGACTTGGCAGGAGTTCTCCACTCTCTTCTTGGAGAAGTATGTACCGCAGTCCCGCAGAGAGGAGCTGCGCAGGCAGTTTGAGTGGTTACGGCAGGGAGATATGACTGTGTCTCAGTATGAGATGAGGTTTTCAGAGTTGGCTCGTCATGCCGTCTGGATGGTTCCGTCGGATCGGGAGCGGATTAGGAGATTTGTTGATGGCCTTAACTACCATCTCCGTGTTCTTATGACTAGAGATAGAGTATTGGGTGCTTCATTCGAGGAGGTGGTTGATATAGCTCGAGAGATTGAGGCGGTTCGCCATCAGGATCGAGAGGAGAGGAAGGACAAGAGGCCTCGAGGTTTTGGCAGTTACAGTGGCGCTCCTTCGAGGGGCCAGTTCCAGTAGGGTCGGGGTCGTTCTTTCAGGCCTGCTCAGTCGGCTCGTCCCGAGTATGCGGGGCATCTTCAGGTCGTGGTTATCATGGTTCTCAGCAGAGTCAGCCATCTCTTAGCGCTCTTCCAGCACAGAGTTCATCTCGTGCCCCGTCTGCTCAGGGTTCTTCCAGGTCGAGTGCATCAGCTAGTCACTCTGGCGCGAGGGGTTCCCTTCAGTCCCAGTCTCCAGCACCTGGGAGCTGCTATGAGTGTGGAGAGTTTGGGCATATGTGGAGGCAGTGCCCTCGTCGTGCTGCTAGCTCATCTCAGCAGAGGGGTCAGCCCTCGTCTTCTAGTCCGGTTTCTTCAGCACCCGCCCCGCCAGCTAGGGGTGAGGGTCAGGTAGCCAGGGGTTGCCCCAGAGGTGGAGGTCGATCCGGCGGTGGTCAGGCTCGCTTTTATGCTCTTCAGGGCCGAACAAATGCCATTGCTTCAGATGCCGTCATTACAGGTATTATTTCAGTCTGCCACAGAGATGCCTCAGTCTTATTTGATCCCGATTCCACCTATTCTTATGTGTCCTCATATTTTGCTCATCATTTGGGTACGTCCCGAGGGTGTCTTGCTTTACCTGTTCATGTATCTACCCCGATGGGCGATACTGTTGTTGTAGACCATGTATACCAGTCATGTTTGGTTACTATTAGGGGTCTGGAGACCCGAGTTGATCTGTTGCTATTGAGCATGGTGGATTTTGATGTTATTTTGGGCATGGACTGGTTATCTCCGTGTCACGCTATTCTAGATTGTCATGCTAAGACAGTCACTTTGGCTATACCGGGTGTACCGAGGATCGAGTGGTATGGTGTGACTGATCATGTTTCCAGTAAGGTGATTTCATTCCTAAAGGCCCAACGTATGGTTGGGAAGGGTTGTCTTTCATATTTGGCGTTCGTGAGGGATGTTGGAGCCGAGACTCCTAGCATTGATTCTGTTCCAGTTGTGAGGGAGTTTCCCGATGTTTTCCCTGCAGACCTGCCGGGCATGCCCCCGGACAGGGATATTGATTTTGGTATTGACCTGGTGTCGGGCACTCAGCCCATTTCCATTCCGCCATATCGTATGGCACCAGCGGAGTTGAAAGAATTGAAGGATCAGCTTCAGGAACTCCTAGATAAGGGGTTCATTCGGCCTAGTGTGTCACCGTGGGGTGCACCGGTTCTGTTTGTGAAGAAGAAGGATGGCACCATGAGAATGTGCATTGACTACAGGCAATTGAACAAAGTAACAGTGAAGAACAAGTATCCCCTTGCCTCGCATTGATGATTTATTTGACCAGCTTCAGGGAGCGAGGGTGTTCTCCAAGATTGATCTCCGTTCGGGCTATCACCAGTTGAAGATCAGGGATTCAGATATTATGAAGACTGCTTTCAGGACTAGATATGGGCACTATGAGTTTCTTGTTATGTCCTTTGGGCTGACCAATGCCCCAGCAGCGTTCATGCATTTGATGAACAGTGTATTTCGGCCTTATCTGGATTCATTCGTTATTGTTTTCATTGATGATATTCTGGTGTACTCACGTAGTCAGGAGGAGCACGCGCAGCATTTGCGAGTTGTATTGCAGAGATTGAGGGAGGAGAAGCTTTATGCAAAGTTCTCCAAGTGTGAGTTTTGGCTCAGTTTAGTGGCTTTCTTGGGGCACGTGGTGTCCAGCGAGGGTATTCAGGTCGACCCGAAGAAGATAGAGGCGGTTCAGAGTTGGCCCAGACCGACCTCAGCCACAGAGATTTGTAGTTTCCTTGGTTTGGCAGGGTATTATCGCCGGTTGTTCAGAGATTTTCCTCTATTGCATCGCCCTTGACCAAGTTGACTCAGAAGGGGGCTCCATTTGTATGGTCGGACGAGTGCGAGGAGAGCTTTTAGAAGCTCAAGACAGCTTTGACCTCAGCTCCAGTATTGGTTTTGCCATCAGCTTCAGGTTCTTACACGGTATATTGTGATGCTTCGAGAGTTGGGATTGGATGTGTATTGATGCAGGAGGGTAGAGTTATTGCTTATGCTTCTCGTCAGTTGAAGCCCCGCGAGAAGAACTACCCTGTACATGATTTGGAGTTGGCTGCTATAGTTCATGCTTTGAAGATTTGGAGGCACTACTTGTATGGCGTATCTTGTGAGGTATTCACCGATCATCGCAGTCTTCAGCATTTGTTCAAGCAAAAGGATCTAAATTTGAGGCAGCGGAGGTGGCTAGAGTTACTTAAAGATTATGATATTACCATTCTGCATCACCCGGGGAAGGCCAATGTAGTGGCCGATGCTTTGAGCCGAAAAGCAGTTAGTATGGGGAATTTGGCGTATATTCCAGTTGGGGTGAGGCCCTTTGCAGTTGATGTTTAGGCCTTGGCCAATCGTTGGTGAGACTAGATATTTCGGAGCCCAGTCGGGTGTTCTCTTGTGTGGTTTCTCGGTCTTCCTTATATGATCGCATCAGAGAGCGCCAGTATGATGATCCGCATTTGCTTGTCCTTAAGGATAGGGTTCAGCATGATGATGCCAGAGACGTGACCATTGGTGAGGATGGTGTGTTGAGGATGCAAGGCCGGATTTGTGTGCCCAATGTAGATGGGCTTAGGGAGTTGATATTGGAGGAGGCCCACAGCTCGCGGTATTCCATTCATCCGGGTGCCGCGAAGATGTATCAGGATTTGAGGCAGCACTATTGGTGGAGAAGAATGAAGAAAGACATTGTAGGATTTGTGGCTCGGTGTCTCAACTGTCAGCAGGTGAAATATGAGCATCAGAGACCGGGTGGCGTACTTCAGCGGATGATTATTCCCGAATAGAAGTGGGAGAGGATTATATGGATTTCGTGAGTGGTCTCTCTCGGACTTTGAAGAAGTTTGATTCGATTTGGGTGATGTGGATCGGCTGACCAAGTCCGCGCACTTCATTCCAGTATGTACTACCTATTCATCGGAGCGGCTGGCAGGGATCTTTATCCGGGAGATTGTTCGACTGCATGGTGTTCTAGTGTCTATTATCTCAGACAGGGGTACTCAGTTTACTTCTCAGTTCTGGAAGACTTTTCAGGGAGAGTTGGGTACACAGGTGGAGTTGAGCACAGTATTTCATCCTCAGACGGACGGACAGTCCGAGCGTACTATTCAGATATTGGAATATATGTTGCGTGCCTGTGTTATTGATTTTGGAGGTTCTTGGGATGGGTTTTTGCCGCTTGCATAGTTTGCCTACAACAACAGTTATCAATCAAGCATTCATATGGCTCCGTATGAGGCGTTGTATGGGAGGCGGTGTAGATCTCCTGTTGGTTGGTTCGAGCCCGGCGAGGCTAGGCTATTGGGGACAGAGATGGTTCAGGATGCCTTGGAGAAGGTGAAGCTGATTCAGGAGAGGCTTCGTACAGCTCAGTCGCGTCAGAAGAGTTATGCGGACCGGAAGGTTCGAGATGTGTCTTATATGGTTGGTGAGAAGGTCTTGCTGAAGGTTTCGCCCATGAAGGGTGTTATGCGGTTTGGAAAGAAAGGGAAGTTGAGTCCGCGGTTTGTTGGGCCTTTTGAGGTACTTAGGAGGATTGGGGAGGTGGCTTATGAGCTAGCCTTGCCACCCAGCTTGTCGGGCGTGCACCCGGTATTTCATGTATCTATGCTCCGGAAGTATGTTGGGGACCCGTCCCATGTATTGGACTTCAGCATGGTTCAGTTGGATGATGATTTGACTTATGATGTAGAGCCAGCAACCATTTTGGATCGTCAGGTTCGGAAGTTGAGGTCAAAGGATGTTGCTTCGGTGAAAGTGCAATGGAGAGGTCGGCCCGTGGAGGAGGCTACTTGGGAGATCGAGCGGGAGATGCGGAGCAGATATCCTCACCTGTTTGAGGTTTCAGGTATGTTTCTTGACCCGCTCGAGGACGAGCGTTTGTTTTAGTTGGGGAGGATGTGACAACCCGGCCCGTCGTCACGTGAGTTACCGCCCCGTTTTCCCCATTTTTTGCTTCCTTATGTTTCATTATAAGAGTCTTGGCTGAATGAGTCGAATTGGATTAATTTTAGAAGGAAATGAGACACTTAGTCTCTTTAAGGAAGGTTTGTTTTGGAAAAATCAACCGGATATTGACTTATGAGTTAGAGGGCTCGAATGTGACTTCCGGTGATTCGGTTAGCTTCGGGGGATGATTTGTGACTTAGGAGCGTGATCGGAAGTGATTTTGGAGGTCCGGTGTAGAATTAGGCTTGAATTGGCGAAGTTAGTATTTTGGCGAATTCCGGTTGATAGGTGAGATTTTTATCCGAGGGTCGGAATGGAATTCCGAGAGTTGCTGTAGCTTCGTTAGGTGATTTGGGATGTGTGCGCAAAATTTCAGGTCATTGGGAGGTGTTTTGGTCGGGTTTTTGATCGAATGCGTATTTCGGAAGTTTTAGAAGAACTTAGGCTTGAATCCGATGTAATTTGATGGTTTTGGTGTTGTTTTTGGTGTTTTGATGATTGGAGAAAGTTTGAATGGTGTTTTAGGATGGATTGACACTTTTGGTTGAGGTCCTAGGGGCCTCGGGGTGATTTCGGATGGCCATCGGGATGAATTTTGGACTTGATGCATTTCTGAAGTTTGCTGGTATCTGGTATTTCCGCATCTGCGGAAAGGGGGCCGCAGATGCGGTTCCGCAGATGCGAATAAGGGATCGCAGGTGCGGGTGTTGGCCATTTGGAGAAATTCCGCAGAAGCGGATGGTTTCCGCAGGTGCGGTCTCCAGAGATGCGGTTAATGACCGCAGAAGCGGTCCGTGCATGCAAGGGAGGTTCTGCAGAAGCGGAGGCTTGACCGCAGAAGCGGTGTCCGCAGAAGCGGAGATTGACCGCAGAAGCGGTCCTGGGCATAGTGAAGAACCGCAGAAGCGGAGGGAAAACCGCAGAAGCGGAAACCGCAAATGCGGTAATTGGATCGCAGAAACAAAAATAAGGTCTGGGCAGAAGGGTTTAAAAATTAATATTTCATCCGCGAGCTAAGTTATTTTTCAACCATTTTTGAGCAAACTTGAGAGCTTTTGGACGAAAATTGAAGGGGATTTCGACTGGGTGTGATCGGAGGTGAGTTCTATGGCCTAAATACATGTTTAATGGAAGAATTAACCTAGAAATTTATGGAAATTCATCAAAAAGGGAGAAAAGCTCGGGCTTGGTTTTTGGTATTTTAAAGTGGGTTTTGATGGGTCATTTGAACTCGGATTTGGGAGTTCTTGGTATGTATAGACTCGTGGCGAGATAGGGAATCCGATGATGTTAAATTTTTTGATTTTCGAGAAGTGGGCCCGGGGCTCGGGTTTTGCAAATTTCGTGATTTTCGATGTTTTTCGATTCTTTTCGATTGGGTTATGTTCCCTTAGCCTATTGTAACGTATTCGTTGTGGTTTTGATCAGATTCGACGCACGAGGAGGTCGATTCGCGAGGCAAGGACATAGCGAGCTAGGATTTTGGCCGGCTTGAGGTGAGTAATGATAGTAAATGATATCCTGAGGGTTTGAAACCCTGGATTTGCACAACGTAGTGCTATATTGAGGCGAGACACGCGCTTCATGACGAGCGCGGGGTTGTTTACTACTGGGGATTGTGACTTGGTCCGTCCCGTTGATATTTTACCGCGTATTTGACTAAGACATGTTTATTATCATCATGATTTGGGCCTATTGCCATATTTTGGGCTCCATGCCGACTACTTGATCCCTTGTGGATTTTTATCACTATTTCCCTCACTATTTTGATATAACTACTTGAACTCAGTCCTGTTGATTTACTGTTTTTACAAACTCAGCCGCTTTAATAGAATTTTGAGACTTAAATGATATTTCCACTGTTGTTTGGGCTGAGCACTACTATTTTATTGATACCCGAGGGGCTTATGTTGATTTCTGGACTGAGTGAGGCCGAGGGCCATATGTGAGGATATGTTGAGTGTGATGTGAGAAGGCTTTCAGGCCTTGAGTGTGGTGTGAGAAGGTTTTCAGGCCTTGAGTGTGATGTGAGAAGGCTTTCAGGCCTTATGTTGAAATAGCACTTGGGCCGTAAGGGGCCCCTCCGGAGTCTGCACACCCACAGTGAGCGCGGGTACCCATATGATCTGAGAGTGAGCCCGAGGGGCTGATATTATGTTGAGTGACTGATACTGAGCCCACGACGGCTGATACTGTACTGAACGATTGATGTTGAGCCCGAGGGGCAGTTTTACTATTCACTATTTATTTGTTGTTTTCCTGATTTAACTGTCTTTAAAGTTGAGATTTCATTTGACTCTTTACGGATTTTACTGTTTAAAGTGAGTTACTGCTTGATATAGAATTGCCTTGTGCTGTTATGTGTTTTCTTATCTTCGGTTATATTTATTGTCATTACTCACTGGGTCGGAGTACTCACATTACTCCCTGCACCATGCGTGCAGATTCAGGCATAGCAGAGTCCGCACCTGAGTACTGATATTCTTCCAGACAGGCAGCGAATTGGAGCTTCGAGGTAGCTGTTGACGTCCGCAGCCCTTGACTCCCTATTTTATGTTATTTCAGTTTCTTTCAGACTATTGTATCAGATATACTATTTCTTAGACTTATAACAACTCTGTAGTAGCTCATGACTTGTGACACCCCGGTTTGGGCTGTGTCGGGATGGTTCCCTTTGCTATTGTCGCTATTTTCGCCTTATAACTGTTTTATACGCGTTTTGGATTTATTAATGTTAAGTAATTGTTAAAAGAAGTGTTTCCGTTGTTCTGGGTGGCCTTGTCTTCACGAGAGGCGCCATCACGGCCGGGGTTTGGGATGCGGACCGTGACAGTTCGGTCCGTATCAAATAGATTTTAACAATTGACATGTCCCTAGATGTTGGATTGGGTAACCTTTTTTTGAATTCTAATTTAGCATTTGCAAATTAGCAATATTTTATGGTAACCAAACAAACAACAAAGTATTGAAAACAAGAAAGCGCTAGATTCTGCACTGAATTTCAATTGGCTACGTTTTCTGAATCATCAACGCAACTAATTGAAAAGCTAAGCTTATGACATCTAGATGCAGGTAGAGAGTATGAAGTGCTGCTGAAATTTTGCATTCTATTTATACCTTTCAACTATTTTGGACCTGATTTATACAATTAGCATGAAAAAATGGAAAAGGATGCTACTTGAGAGTTGGTATTGAATAATTATTTTCTGTTGAATCTTTTGCTTCATACATTCTTATGGACAATAAGTTCCTACCTTTAATATGTCATGTAACAGGTCTCATTATGTTTGCCGAAGCACAACAACAATGAAGCTGACAAATACATTCTTGGTTGACCTTCAAATCGGTGCATCGCATTTTGCTAATATATAAATTCTCTGTAAATAATAATCTTTAACTTGCTATATCTGCATTTTTGTTGGTGATCTGCTGCTGTAGGATTCTAAGGATATCTTATTAATTCAATATAATAAATTCAATTATGCCACAAGGACATGCTCATTTTTTTGACCGAGTTAGACAAGTAAACAGAGGCACGAGTGAATAGGAAATGAAAAGGAGTTAACACTTCTTTAGGTTTTGAGTGATAGGAAGCTTCAGATTTCAATGTCACACTTCACAAACATGTAGTGCAGAAAATCAACTCTTCTTTAAATCCACCCATCTGCATCTCAATCTCAATCTCAATCTATCTAGGTGTGTGCGTGTGTGATTACATGTGTTTCAAAGATAGCCACCTTTACCCATTTTATAAATCACGCCAACCAATGATAAGCAACTTGCCTGTTACATCACCCTACAATCTCTATCAGAAGCTGCTAAGATGCTTCATTTTCCTTTCATTAGTCTCAATGTACTAAACATAAAAAAAAAGACTTCAACTGAGTTAACTAAAATATTAAACTAATAAGAAAATACCTACCTAATAGGCATGCACCACGCAGAATATATTCGATGTGCTTTGTATATTGTGTTACATTAGTAATTAAAATAACTTCTCATTCATCACAAATAATATACATGTACCCTATCAAACAGTACCAAGGGAGTAGCTTATCAACTATTCTCCTAAGTAAGAAGAGACATCCTTTATGGGATTCTATAACTGTAAAATTCTTTGGCTACAGATTGTTGCATCTGCCACTCCGTCAAAGGCGAAAATGTATGCATCTTTATTTCTTCCTATAAGTGTAGAAGTTTAGTACTTAATAGATATTGTAAAATCGTCCTCCTAGTTTTTGAAATTTGCTGTGTGAAAATCAGACCTGAAGGATTTATTTGGTGACGGCAAGTGGGTTATTTCGAGTTGAAAATGACTGTAAGTTTCTTCTTGGTGCATAATTTTGTTTTGTTGGTTAGTACGTAACATGAGCATTCTGTTGCCAGCTATTTAGTAATTTACCTAACTATCTTTCTTCAGGTAGAGTCTGATGATTCTTGTGCAGATAACGAGCCACATTGGCTAGGATGAACACCTTTCTTGATGATGCGCTACGTTCTTCTTGTGAAGGAATCATGGTGAAATCCCTTGAATATAGATGCTGGGTAACACACATAAAGCGCACTAATGCATGGTTAAAGGTGTCGCCTCGAGAATGATATATTGCACTAGCAAAATTAGAGCTTTAATCCTAATCCTAATCCTGGAACTTGTCTGCAGGTCAAGAGGGACTACGTGGAAGGGCTAAGTGATTCCTTGGACTTGGTTCCGCTTGGTGCTTGGTATGGGAACGGATGTTTGAAGATGGAAAGGTAATAATGATCTACAGATCGATTGCTGCTTTTGTCTAATATTTTTAATTGATAAGAAGCAATGCATCGAAGCAAGTCAAAATGAATTAGTACTCAATGAAGGTCTACTTAGATAACAAGAGTCATAAGGGAAAGTGACTTTACATGATGGATACATTATCAAAAGTTGTATGATTGACTATGCGCTTAATGAAAATTTTTCTTCTTATTTTGCCTTTATTAGTTCTATTTTCAATTGCCCAACTTTACATGTTTCTATGTAAAATATGTATAATACGTTTTTAGAATGCGTGCGAAGAAAAATTCTTCCTTTTCTTCTCTTTTTCTTTTTGTTACATCGCAGGGTGCGAAAAGGAAGGAGAGGAAATTTGTTTGTATAGCAAAGGGTGGAGTTCTAAAATATTGTTTCGGCTCTATCTAATCTAGCTTACTGGTGGATGACTTTGCTAACGGTTCTGTTTATGATGCAGTTGTGCTCACTAAGTCTTAAAAATTGTTAATACCATTTCATGATTGTTTTATGTCTTGGTCTGTTATTTTTCAGTTGCAGTTGATCATACAAAATGTATAAAAGCTTTATTCCTGTTATTTACCATTCTGGCTATGGTGCTGGCAAGTTATAATATTGATCGTCAACAGATCTATCTGTCTATATGAACATTGCTCTTGAGCTTTGTTGGGGAAATCACTGTTGTTGAACATTGTTTGATGTTTTAGATTGATTTCTTTTGCAGATTACGACTCCCAAGGAGGCTGAGAGATTCCATCATTTGTTTGGATTTGGTGCAAGTGTTGCTCATATTTTTCTTGCACGGTGAAAGTTTTTGAAGCTTCTTTGTCTCCTTTGAAGTCATCGTGGTTCTTTATCAATATTTCTTTGATAAGATGAAATGGATTTGTTGTGAAGTTAATCTACAATGGATTGTCACCTATTTAACTCAACTTTTAAATTGCCTCTACTTGCCTCTTTTCTTATATATGCTGTTATACACACTTCTTATCTCCTAGCTTTCCACATAACTTATATTAACAGGGTCTATTTTGAGAGAATATTGAAGAGACTTTGAATTCCCCTTAAGATATTCACTTAAATTAGTATCATTAATTATGTTGACATGTAAAGTTCACACCACTTTGCTGTGATCAGGTCGAATAAATGTTAAAATACTGTCCAAGGTCATTTTCTTGTGCTTTCTTTCACAAGATACAATCTGAACCATGTAAATAGTATTGATTTCATTTCCATTTTTGGGTTGACGCCTGTGCATATATCTGGCATTTTCAACCCATATTTATTGTTTTCTTTCTTTCTGAATGACATGTCCTCCTAGACGCTGCTTGTGGGATTACACTAGTTTTTATTGTTGTTGAATGACATGTCCCTAGCTGTTGGATTGGGTAACCTTTTCTTTGAATTCTAATTTAGCGTTTGCAAATTAACAGAACTTTAGAGTATATTTTATGGTAACCAAACGAACAACAAGTATTAACACTTGCTATATTAACTTTTTATCCAACTGTACATACACCAAAATACAAAGGTAAAATATGGGAAAGATTCTGCGAATTACTTATTTATGAGACAAAATTAACAATTTAAGTCATCGATAAAAAATCAAAGGCAAAAAAATATACTTTGCAACAAAGTGTGCCTCTCGAGGATTTGCATCAATTAAACGACAAAGAGAACAAGCTGAAGAAGATTCATAATATGCACAATATTACCAATATCAGATAAGCTCCGCCGTCTGTCAATTCCCAGCTTCCACCTTTTGGCTCCTTGCGCTTATTGATCTCATCTTGCAGTTTTGTGAATTTACCGTTTGGATCGTTGTTTCTTGTGAGTTTTCTTCTCCTTCTTCGCTACCGTGTTTCTCTATTTAATTTTTCATGGCATGTTACGGCTTTATTGCACAGAGAGTTCAATTTTTCCAACGGCTTTGTCTTTACACTACAAAAATCAAAATTATTGTGGCGGTTATATTACGGCGATTCCGAATAACCGCCACAAAATATAATTAAAAATGACGTTTTTTTCAGCCGCCAAATTAAATTTTTTTTATAGCGGCGATTATTTCCTATTGTGCGGTTAAAACGCCCGTAATACTTTACCCAAATATTTTAACTATTCCATCGATAAGTTTTAGTGTTTCCGCCACTATTTTGAGACTCCCTCCAGAATTTCCCTTTCCCTCCATAGGTTTGGTTTACCTTTCTCCCAATTTCTATTTCCCACAATTTTCCCCAAATTCAATCTTATTGAAGGCTGTTGGAATGTACAACTCACAATCTCAAACAATTGCAGCTGAGGTAATCCGTTCCCCTCTGATAACGTCAACATTGCTAACACCAAGAAATTGAGGCATCTCGTTTTTTAGATTAATCGGGGCTGTCATGCTCAATACGGCGTGGAAACTTAGATTAATCTCTTTTTTTAGTTACCTCCTTTAGAAGAATTCGACCAGCATCCTTTAGAATCAATCTTCTCTTCGGATTGCATTTGGCCATGTTTTTGTGAAACTTGAAAGATATTCCTGAAACTTCATATTCTTCTATTTCTCCAATCTGTTTCTCCGGCTAGAAGAATCCATGAAATTCATTTAGCAGCTTCAATAATCTCAGTTAATGTAGCGATTAGGGTTCATGTTTAGTACCAAAACTTCTTTTTCTCTTTTGTTAGGGTTGATGCATGTAGCGATTCCCCCAGTTTTGTGCTAATTTTTTTTCCTCAGTCTGATAATCTATGATTCATTCAGTCAATCAAATATATAAACATCCAAAATAGTAATCTTTTACTAGAAAGACATTAATGTTCTAATGGTTTCAGTTTTTTTAAGGTCCATTTTTTTGTTATTTTTCTGTTCAATTAGTTTAGTACTTCTTTAAACGTTTGCTGCTTTGTTTGGTATCTTGATATGTAGCCGAGAGATCAAAATCTATTGGTGTAGCTATTGGGATCGACGTCGGCAATAGAACATTTGAGAGGTATCAGTTTAATTTTGTCCTTTTTTTTTGAGCAGATTTCTTTTTATTAAAGGTAGATTGATTATTTCTTTTGTCACTTGCAATTTAATACTTGAGATCTATCCCCTGATAGGAGAAAGCTTCCGAACAATATTATGGTGAAGATTTATGAACCCAATAAGCTATTATTTTATTTTAGATGTTACAGATAGGTTGCTTATTTTGCGTGGTACCAGTAGAATCAGTGACATCTAATATAGTCTCACTGATATTATTGAGGCCAGCTCTTTTTGGACTCACTAATTGAGGTTTTACAGGACTAATGGTAATGGATGCATTATGTTGCTCTGTTGTTCAGCAAAAGCTTTAGTTTCCTGGGAGGATAAGTTAGAATATGTTACAGAGAAACATTAAAGAGTGAAATTTAAAAATCTAACCCAAATTTAAATTCAGAAATCTAACCGAAATTTAAATTCAAAAAAATAGATATATCATAAACCTACTTATTATGCTAAAAAAGTTACTGCAGTAACTGAAAGCAACAAAATTTCAACAACTTACCATGGCTAGTGAGTTTAAGAGTGAGAGCGGGTTGAATCAGCTGACTACCAACATGATCAAAGACCTTCATTTCAAGACAACTTATAGTTTTGGATTAGTGATGGAATCACTTTTGGAAAACCTTCTGTTCTCATGGCTAACTACAAGATCTTGTAATTTGAAACTGATGTAAGTGCATCTATTTTATAAAGCTGGTGTTATGGAATAAGTGAGGGGGAGAGAACATTCAAGTCTGGAAGTGGAAGGTACCAGTATAAATAAGATTATTCCAAGCAAAGTCTTGGAAGCACACATCAGTCACAATTACACGTAATATAATACAGCTTAAGGTACCAGTCGCAAAATAAGCAACCTACATTACTTCCTAATTCTAAAACTGAAGTTAAAAAGGCGAAGTTGCTAAGCTTAGAACTTATATTGACCTATTAAGATATATTTTCTCACCTTCTTAGCTTGCTGAAGAATGGCTTTAGCTTGTCCACCTTTGTAGATAATGAACTTATCGCTGCACACTCTGTTATAGGTAGATAAAAGTAACAAGATTTTGTATATACACAATAAACCACATGTAATGTGACTTTGAAGCTCATGATTTGAGATAATATCAACTTATGTTATTATGTCTCTGTTAGCTTTTGAGTTATCCAGCTAACTCAAAAGTTATTATTGTGACTTTGAAGTCTATGACTTTGAACATTTGATTAATATTTCTTTTTATCAAAAGGTATATTCAAGGTTATGTTTGTCACATAGAAGCTTTGAACTATTTAGTTTTAATATTGTGATGTTATCTTTATGTCTTCCTTTCTAGCCATGCCAATTGATAAATCTTGGATTAGCAAACCACGAAACCACACCGGAATATGCAGATGGTCTAAGACAATTTTTGGATTTTGCTTTTGAGCACGGGTCAGTTGATGGCGCGTAATTAAGTGTCCGTGTCCAAATGTGGTTTTTAATAAATGGCAAAGAAGAGATGTAGTTGAAGAGCACCTGATTCTTAAACCTTTCCCAAAAACTAACAAATTTGGTATTGACATGGTGAAGAATCAAAAGCAACCGTGCAACAGACTTTCAGAGCACCCATATCATAGAAGATAATTTACAACCCAAGATCCAATGGAAATTATGATTAATGATGCATTTGGGTTCACCCGGAATAATGTCAACGAGCCTGGTGCATCTTCTAATCATATAAATATAGAAGAAATATTTGATGAAGGGCGCGTTGAGGGGCATAATGAAGATTATACAAAGTTTTATGAATTGGTCGAAGATGGAAATCAACCATTATACGAAGGGTGTACGAAGTATTCCAAATTGTCATTTCTAATCAAAATATATCATATAAAGTGTCTTTGTCGAATGACTGACAAGGCGATGAGTATGATATTAGAATTGTTAAAAGATGCCTTTGATGCCAAGATTCCTGGTTCTTTTTATGAGGCCAAGAAAACCATCAACAAACTTGGTCTTAATTATACCAAGATACATGCCTGTCCAAATGATTGTATGTTATATTTTGGCGAAGATGTAGGCTTGCAAGAATGCAAAAGATGCAAGTCATCTAGGTGGAAGGATAATAAGAAGAAGCAGCCTGCAAAGATATTGCGCTACTTTCCCCTAAAGCCAAGGTTGCAAAGATTGTTCATGTGCTCTAAAACTGCGAGTCTATGAGATGGCGTTCTTTAGAGGGTAGCCAAGATGGATTTGATGAGGCATCCATGATTCTCAGGCTTGGAAAACTTTTGACTTGCTTCATCCTGAATTTGCTGCAGATCCTCGAAATGTACGGCTAGGCCTAGCTAGTGACGGTTTTCAATCCTTTTGGAGCAATGCAACTAACTATAGTATCTGGCCAGTGGTACTTATTCCATACAACGTCCTCCTTGGGATGCATGAAACAAACTTCATTCGTCCTCTCAATGATCATTCCAGGGAAACAATTGCCGGGTAATGACATAGATGTGTATGTACAACCTCTCATCCAAGAGTTGAGGAATTGTGGTACGATGGAGTGCAGACATTAGATTCTTCAAAGAATGAAATATTTAAAATGCGAGGAGCATTGATGTGGACAATTAGTGATTTTCCTGGGCTTGGTACATTATCTGGATGGAATACATACACTCACTTTGCTTGCCCCACGTGTAACTTTGATACAGACTCTTGCAGATTGAAGCATAGTGAAAATGGTGTTTTATGGGTCATCGTCGCTTTCTTGAAAGAGGTCATCGGTTTATATTGCAACGTGTTCGTTTTAACGGGAAAATCGAGCAACGGGAGCCACCAATTGCATTATCGGGGTCAGACATCTTGAAGCAAGTGGAGGGCATTAATGTCAATTTTGGGAAAGCACCTGTTTTGAATGATAAAGGTAAAAGAGCTCGAAGACAAACCGTTAATGAAGATAGATCAAGACAGTGGAGAAAGAGAAGCATATTTTTTGATCTTCCTTACTGGGAAACGAACTTGTTACGTCATAATCTAGACCTTATGCACATTGAAAAGATGTGTGTGAGAATGTGAATATACACTTTACTCAATGATTCTGAAAAATCAAAAGACAATATTTAAAGCTAGGAAGGATCTTAGAGAAATGGGTATAAGGAAGGACTTTGGGCAGATGAGAACGGAAGCTATCGTCCATCTTTGTTTACTATTTTAAATACAAAGAAAGGTTGGATTCAAGAAAGATATATTTTTGCGGACCTTAAAGAATGTCAAAATGCCTGATGGATATGCGAGCAACATTTCGAGATGTATCGACTTGAAACAACGGAAGCTCTTTAATATGAAGAGTCATGATTTTCACATTCTCATGCTGCACTTATTACCAAATTGCCATACGGAATATTTACCCGACAAAGTGACTGCAGTGCTAATAGAGTTGAGTTCGTTCTTCCGACAACTCTGTGCCAAAAGCTTAAGTCCAATAGACCTTGATAGGCTTCAATCTCGACATTTTCTCACTATGAATCACTTGGAAATGCTATTCCCTCCAACATTCTTTACCATCATGGTTCATTTAACTTGTCATCTAGCTAGTGAAATAAAAACTTGGGGGACCGAAACAGTGTCGATGGATGTATCCTGTGGAGAGGTAAGAGATTTCTCATTGCTTTATTGTAGTTTATTCTTTAAGACAAAGATGTTAATTGTAACCATTAACTAACCATTGATCTTTTGTGTA
>NW_017673010.1:133872-150451 GCF_001879085.1 Nicotiana attenuata
CCCCCAACAACACAACCCTTCCCTTCACATCTGCATCCACCACAGATCCAAAACCTCTACCAGATTAGCAGCAATTTTTGGGGAATACTTTTCTCACATTCCTATTCCCTTACTTTGAAAGATAGCCTTTGCAAAGAAAAGAAATAGAAATAGTGGAAGAAGATTGACGGTCAAACCTATTTTCGGTTCGTTTTCCTGTAGCAAAATTTCAGATTGTTTTGTGTGATGTTGGTCTTTTGGGTAGTCATTTTTTATGGTCGGCTCTTTTTCTGATGGTTGATTGGTGGTACAATGGTGGAGTGTTGGCTGTGAAGAAGCTTTGTAGGTGAATGGTGGTTTGTTTCCGACTACTCTTTAGGTTAACGAATTGTTCTGCTTCTTCAAGTTTTTTGCTGTGTTGATTTGGCTATTTGGCTTTAATAGGTTTCAACAGAGTTCGGTCCGTATCATATCGATTTTAATAATGACATGTCCCTAGATGTTGGATTGGGTAACCTTCTCTTTGAATTCTAATTTAGCATTTGCAAATTAGCAGAACTTTAGAGTATATTTTTATGGTAACCAAACAAACAACAAAGTATTGAAAACAAGAAAGTGCTAGATTCTGCATTGAATTTCAATTGGCTACGTTTTCTGAATCATCAACGCAACTATTTGAAAAGCTAAGCTTATGACATCTAGATGCAGGTAGAGAGCATGAAGTGCTGCTGAAATTTTGCATTCTATTTATACCTTTCAACTCTTTTGGACTTGATTTATACAATTAGCATGAAAAAATGGAAAAGGATGCTACTTGAGAGTTGGTATTGAATAATTATTTTCTGTTGAATCCTTCTCCGGACCCCGTGCATAGTGGGAGCATAATGCACCGGGATGCCTTTTTTTTTTCCAGATGAAATACATAACTTAGCTACACTGCTTCTTGATACTTCTCATCACATGACATTTCTTTATTTTTTTTGCTTCATACATTCTTATGGACAATAAGTTCCTACCCTGAATATGTCATGTAACAGGTCTCATTATGTTTGCCGAAGACCACAACAAATGAAGCTGACAACTACATACTTTGGTTGACCTTCAAATCGGTGCATCGCATTTTGCTAATATGTAAGTTCTCTGTACATAGTAATCTTTAACTTGCTATATATGCATTTTTGTTGGTGATCTGTTGCTGTATGATTCTAAGGATATCTTATTAATTCAATATAAGCAATTCAATTATGCCACAAGGACATGCTCATTTTTTTGACCGAGCTAGACAAGTAAACAGAAGCACGAGTGAATAGGAAATGAAAAGGAGTTAACACGTCTTTAGGTTTTGAGTGATAGGTAGCTTCAGATTTCAATGTCACACTTCACAGACATGTAGTGCAGAAATCAACTCTTCTTTAAATCACCCATCTCCATCTCAAGCTCAATCTTAATCTATCTAGGTGTGTGCGTGTGTGATTACATGTGTTTCAAAGATAGCCACCTTTACCCATTTTATAAATCACGCCAACCAATGATAAGCAACTTGCCTGTTACATCACCCTACAATCTCTATCAGAAGCTGCTAAGATGCTTCATTTTCCTTTCATTAGTCTCAATGTACTAAACATAAAAAAAAAGACTTCAACTGAGTTAACTAAAATATTAAACTAATAAGAAAATACCTACCTAATAGGCATGCACCACGCAGAATATATTCGATGTGCTTTGTATATTATGTTACATTAGTAATTAAAATAACTTCTCATTCATCACAAATAATATATATACATGTACCCAATCAAACAGTACCAAGGGAGTAGCTTATCAACTATTCTCCTAAGTAAGAAGAGACATCCTTTTTAGGATTCTATAACTGTAAAATTCTTTGGCTACAGATTGTTGCATCTGCCACTCCGTCAAAGGCGAAAATGTATGCATCTTTATTTCTTCCGATAAGTGTAGAAGTTTAGTACTTAATAGATATTGTAAAATCGTCCTCCTAGTTTTTGAAATTTCTGTGTGAAAATCAGACCTGAAGGATTTATTTGGTGATGGCAAGTGGGTTATTTCGAGTTTGCGACAGAAAATGACTGTAAGTTTCTTCTTGGTGCATAATTTTGTTTTGTTGGTTAGTACGTAACATGAGCATTCTGTTGCCAGCTATTTAGTAATTTACCTAACCTATCTTTCTTCAGGTAGAGTCTGATGATTCTTGTGCAGATAACGAAGCCACATTGGCTAGGATGAACACCTTTCTTGATGATGCGCTACATTCTTATTGTGAAGGAATCATGGTGAAATCCCTTGATATACACACCATCAAAGCGCACTAATGCATGGTTAAAGGTGTCGCCTCGAAGAATGATATATTGCACTAGCAAGATTAGAGCTCTAATCCTAATTCTAATCCTAATCCTGGGACTTGTCTGCAGGTCAAGAGGGACTACGTGGAAGGGCAAAGTGATTCCTTGGACTTGGTTCCGCTTGGTGCTTGGTATGGGAACGGATGTTTGAAGATGGAAAGGTAATAATCATCGACAGATCGATTGCTGCTTTTGTCTAATATTTTTAATTGATAAGAAGTAATACATCGAAGCAAGTCAAAATGAATTAGTACTCAATGAAGGTCTACTTAGATAACAAGAGTCATAAGGGAAAGTAACTTCACATGATGGATACATTATCAAAAGTTGTATGATTGACTATGCGCTTAATGAAAATTTTTCTTCTCATATTGCCTTTATTAGTTCTATTTTCAATTGCCCAACTTTACATGTTTCTATGTAAAATATGTATACACGTTTTAGAATGCGTGCGAAGAAAAATTCTTCCTTTTCTTCTCTTTTTCTTTTTGTTACATCGCAGGGGTGCGAAAAGGAAAGGAGGAGGAAATTTGTTTGTATAGCAAAAGGGTGGAGTTCTAAAATATTGTTTCGGCTCTATTTAATATAGCTCTACTAGTGGATGACTTTGTTAACGGTTCTGTTTATGGTGCAGTTGTGCTCACTAAGTCTGAAAAATTGGTAATACCATTTCATGATTGTTTTATGTCTTGGTCTGTTATTTTTCAGTTGCAGTTGGTCATACAAAATGTATAAAAGCTTTATTCCTGTTATTTACCATTCTGGCTATGGTGCTGGCAAGTTATAATATGATCGTCAACAGATCTATCTGTCTATATGAACATTGCCCTTGAGCTTTGGTGGGGAAATCACTGTTGTTGAACATTGTTGATGTTTTAGATGATTTCTTTTGCAGATTACGACTCCCAAGGAGGCTGAGAGATTCCATCATTTGTTTGGATTTGGTGCAAGTGTTGCTCATATTTTCTCTTGCACGGTGAAGTAGTTTGAAGCTTCTTTGTCTCCTTTGAAGTCATCGTGGTTCTTTATCAATATTTCTTTGATAAGATGAAATGGATTTGTTGTGAAGTTAATCTACAATGGATTGTCACCTATTTAACTCAACTTTTAAATTGCCTCTACTTGCCTCTTTTCTTATATATGCTGTTATACACACTTCTTATCTCCTAGCTTTCCACATAACTTATATTAACAGGGTCTATTTTGAGAGAATATTGAAGAAGACTTTGAAATTCCCCTTAAGATATTCCACTTAAATTAGTATCATTAATTATGTTGACATGTAAAGTTCACACCACTTTGCTGTGATCTAGGTCGAAATAATGTTAAAATACTGTCCAAGGTCATTTTCTTGTGCCTTTCTTTCACAAGATACAATCTGAACCATGTAAATAGTATTGATTTCATTTCCATTTTTGGGTTGACGCCTGTGCATATATCTGGCATTTTCAACCCATATTTATTGTTTTCTTTCTTTCTGAATGACATGTCCTCCTAGACGCTGCTTGTGGGATTACACTAGTTTTTATTGTTGTTGAATGACATGTCCCTAGCTGTTGGATTGGGTAACCTTTTCTTTGAATTCTAATTTAGCGTTTGCAAATTAACAGAACTTTAGAGTATATTTTTATGGTAACCAAACGAACAACAAAGTATTAACACTTGCTATATTAACTTTTTATCCAACTGTACATACACCAAAATACAAAGGTAAAATATGGGAAAGATTCTGCGAATTACTTATTTATGAGACAAAATTAACAATTTAAGTCATCTGATAAAAAATCAAAGGCAAAAAAATATACTTTGCAACAAAGTGTGCCTCTCGAGGATTTGCATCAATTAAACGACAAAGAGAACAAGCTGAAGAAGATTCATAATATGCACAATATTACCAATATCAGATAAGCTCCGCCGTCTGTCAATTCCCAGCTTCCACCTTTTGGCTCCTTGCGCTTATTGATCTCATCTTTGCAGTTTTGTGAATTTACCGTTTGGATCGTTGTTTCTTGTGAGTTTTCTTCTCCTTCTTCGCATACCGTGTTTCTCTATTTAATTTTTCATGGCATGTTACGGCTTTATTGCACAGAGAGTTCAATTTTTCCAACGGCTTTGTCTTTACACTACAAAAAATCAAAATTATTGTGGCGGTTATATTACGGCGATTCCGAATAACCGCCACAAAATATAATTAAAAATGACGTTTTT
Organism: Nicotiana attenuata; assembly: GCF_001879085.1. Taxonomy (NCBI): domain Eukaryota; kingdom Viridiplantae; phylum Streptophyta; class Magnoliopsida; order Solanales; family Solanaceae; genus Nicotiana; species Nicotiana attenuata. The sequence continues at coordinate 138,420 of NW_017673010.1, forward strand.
TCAGCCGCCAAATTAAATTTTTTTTATAGCGGCGATTATTTCCTATTGTGGCGGTTAAAAACGCCGTAATACTTTACCCAAAATATTTTAACTATTCCATCGATAAGTTTTAGTGTTTCCGCCACTATTTTGAGACTCCCTCCAGAATTTCCCCTTTCCCTCCATAGGTTTGGTTTACCTTTCTCCCAATTTCTATTTCCCACAATTTTCCCACAATTCAATCTTATTGAAGGCTGTTGGAATGTACAACTCACAATCTCCAAACAATTGCAGCTGAGGTAATCCGTTCCCCTCTGATAACGTCAACATTGCTAACACCAAGAAATTGAGGCATCTCGTTTTTTAGATTAATCCGGCGGCTGTCATGCTCAATACGGCGTGGAAACTTAGATTAATCTCTTTTTTTAGTTACCTCCTTTAGAAGAATTCGACCAGCATCCTTTAGAATCAATCTTCTCTTCGGGATTGCATTTGGCCATGTTTTTGTGAAACTTGAAAGATATTCCTGAAACTTCATATTCTTCTATTTCTCCCAATCTGTTTCTCCGGCTAGAAGAATCCATGAAATTCATTTAGCAGCTTCAATAATCTCAGTTAATGTAGCGATTAGGGTTCATGTTTAGTACCAAAACTTCTTTTTCTCTTTTGTTAGGGTTGATGCATGTAGCGATTCCCCCAGTTTTGTGCTAATTTTTTTTCCTCAGTCTGATAATCTATGATTCATTCAGTCAATCAAATATATAACATCCAAAATAGTAATCTTTTACTAGAAAGACATTAATGTTCTAATGGTTTCAGTTTTTTTTAAGTCCATTTTTTGTTATTTTTCTGTTCAATTAGTTTAGTACTTCTTTAAACGTTTGCTGCTTTGTTTGGTATCTTGATATGTAGCCGAGAGATCAAAATCTATTGGTGTAGCTATTGGGATCGACGTCGGCAATAGAACATTTGAGAGGTATCAGTTTAATTTTGTCCTTTCTTTTGAGCAGATTTCTTTTTATTAAAAGGTAGATTGATTATTTCTTTTGTCACTTGCAATTTAATACTTGAGATCTATCCCCTGATAGGAGAAAGCTTCCGAACAATATTATGGTGAAGATTTATGAACCCAATAAGCTATTATTTTATTTTAGATGTTACAGATAGGTTGCTTATTTTGCGTGGTACCAGTAGAATCAGTGACATCTAATATAGTCTCACTGATATTATTGAGGCCAGCTCTTTTTGGACTCACTAATTGAGGTTTTACAGGACTAATGGTAATGGAATGCATTATGTTGCTCTGTTGTTCAGCAAAAGCTTTAGTTTCCTGGGAGGATAAGTTAGAATATGTTACAGAGAAACATTAAAGAGTGAAATTTAAAAATCTAACCCAAATTTAAATTCAGAAATCTAACCGAAATTTAAATTCAAAAAAATAGATATATCATAAACCTAACTTATTATGCTAAAAAAGTTACTGCAGTAACTGAAAGCAACAAAATTTCAACAACTTACCATGGCTAGTGAGTTTAAAGAGTGAGAGCGGGTTGAATCAAGCTGACTACCAACATGATCAAAGACCTTCATTTCAAGACAACTTATAGTTTTGGATAGTGATGGAATCACTTTTGGAAAACCTTCTGTTCTCATGGCTAACTACAAGATCTGTAATTTGAAACTGATGTAAGTGCATCTATTTTATAAAAGCTGGTGTTATGGAATAAGTGAGGGGGAGAGAACATTCAAGTCTGGAAGTGGAAGGTACCAGTATAAATAAGATTATTCCAAGCAAAGTTCTTGGAAGCACACATCAGTCACAATTACACGTATATAATACAGCTTAAGGTACCAGTCGCAAAATAAGCAACCTACATTACTTCCTAATTCTAAAACTGAAGTTAAAAAGGCGAAGTTGCTAAGCTTAGAACTTATATTGACCTATTAAGATATATTTTCTCACCTTCTGTAGCTTGCTGAAGAATGGCTTAGCTTGTCCACCTTTGTAGATAATGAACTTATCGCTGCACACTCTGTTATAGGTAGATAAAAGTAACAAGATTTTGTATATACACAATAAACCACATGTAATGTGACTTTGAAGTCTATGATTTGAGATATATACACTTATGTTATTATGTCTCTGTTAGCTTTTGAGTTATCCAGCTAAACTCAAAAGTTATTATTGTGACTTTGAAGTCTATGACTTTGAACATTTGATTAATATTTCTTTTTATCAAAAGGTATATTCAGAGGTTATGTTTGTCACATAGAAGCTTTTGAACTATTTAGTTTTAATATTGTGATGTTATCTTATGTCTTCCTTTCTAGCCATGCCAATTGATAAATCTTGGATTAGCAAACCACGAAACACACCGGAATATGCAGATGGTCTAAGACAATTTTTGGATTTTGCTTTTGAGCACGGGTCAGTTGATGGGCGCGTAATTAAGTGTCCGTGTCCAAAATGTGGTTTTAATAAATGGCAAAGAAGAGATGTAGTTGAAGAGCACCTGATTCTTAAACCTTTCCCAAAAAACTACAAATTTTGGTATTGGCATGGTGAAGAATCAAATGCAACCGTGCAACAGACTTCTCAGAGCACCCATATCATAGAAGATAATTTACAACCCAAGATCCAATGGAAATTATGATTAATGATGCATTTGGGTTCACCCGGAATAATGTCAACGAGCCTGGTGCATCTTCTAATCATATAAATATAGAAGAAATATTTGATGAAGGGCGCGTTGAGGGGCATAATGAAGATTATACAAAGTTTTATGAATTGGTCGAAGATGGAAATCAACCATTATACGAAGGGTGTACGAAGTATTCCAAATTGTCATTTCTAATCAAAATATATCATATAAAGTGTCTTTGTCGAATGACTGACAAGGCGATGAGTATGATATTAGAATTGTTAAAAGATGCCTTTGATGCCAAGATTCCTGGTTCTTTTTATGAGGCCAAGAAAACCATCAATAAATTTGGTCTTAATTATACCAAGATACATGCCTGTCCAAATGATTGTATGTTATATTTTGGTGAAGATGAAGGCTTGCAAGAATTCAAAAGATGCAAGTCATCGAGGTGGAAGGATAATAAGAAGAAGCAGCCTGCAAAGATTGTTCATGTGCTCTAAAACTGCCAGAGTCTATGAGATGGCATTCTTTAGAGGGTAGCCAAGATGGATTGATGAGGCATCCTAGGGATTCTCAGGCTTGGAAAACTTTTGACTTACTTCATCCTGAATTTGCTGCAGATCCTCGAAATGTACGGCTAGGCCTAGCCAGTGACGGTTTCAATCCTTTTGGAGCAATGGCAACTAACTATAGTATCTGGCCAGTGGTACTTATTCCATACAACCGTCCTCCTTGGGAGTGCATGAAACAAACTTCATTCGTCCTCTCAATGATCATTCCAGGGAAACAATTGCCGGGTAATGACATAGATGTGTATGTACAACCTCTCATCCAAGAGTTGAGGGAATTGTGGTACGATGGAGTGCAGACATTAGATTCTTCAAAGAATGAAATATTTAAAATGCGAGGAGCATTGATGTGGACAATTAGTGATTTTCCTGGGCTTGGTACATTATCTGGATGGAATACATACACTCACTTTGCTTGCCCCACGTGTAACTTTGATACAGACTCTTGCAGATTGAAGCATAGTAGAAAATGGTGTTTTATGGGTCATCGTCGCTTTCTTGAAAGAGGTCATCGGTTTAGATTGCAACGTGTTCGTTTTAACGGAAAAATCGAGCAACGGGAGCCACCAATTGCATTATCAGGGTCAGACATCTTGAAGCAAGTGGAGGGCATTAATGTCAATTTTGGGAAAGCACCTGTTTTGAATGATAAAGGTAAAAGAGCTCGAAGACAAACCGTTAATGAAGATAGATCAAGACAGTGGAGAAAGAGAAGCATATTTTTTGATCTTCCTTACTGGGAAACGAACTTGTTACGTCATAATCTAGACCTTATGCACATTGAAAAGAATGTGTGTGAGAATGTGATATACACTTTACTCAATGATTCTGAAAAATCAAAAGACAATATTAAAGCTAGGAAGGATCTTAGAGAAATGGGTATAAGGAAGGAACTTTGGGCAGATGAGAACGGAAGCTATCGTCCATCTTTGTTTACTATTTTAAATACAAAGAAAGGTGGATTCAAGAAAGATATATTTTTGCGGACCTTAAAGAATGTCAAAATGCCTGATGGATATGCGAGCAACATTTCGAGATGTATCGACTTGAAACAACGGAAGCTCTTTAATATGAAGAGTCATGATTTTCACATTCTCATGCTGCACTTATTACCAATTGCCATACGGAATATTTTACCCGACAAAGTGACTGCAGTGCTAATAGAGTTGAGTTCGTTCTTCCGACAACTCTGTGCCAAAAGCTTAAGTCCAATAGACCTTGATAGGCTTCAATCTCGACATTTTCTCACTATGAATCACTTGGAAATGCTATTCCCTCCAACATTCTTTACCATCATGGTTCATTTAACTTGTCATCTAGCTAGTGAAATAAAACTTGGGGGACCGAAACAGTGTCGATGGATGTATCCTGTGGAGAGGTAAGAGATTTCTCATTGCTTTATTGTAGTTTATTCTTTAAGACAAAGATGTTAAATTGTAACCATTAACTAACCATTGATCTTTTGTGTAGGTATTTGGGACATTTTAAGTCCTATGTGAGGAACATGTCACAACCAGAAGGTTCTATAGCCGAAGGATACCTGGCTGAAGAGGCTCTCACTTTCTGTTCTCAGTATTTTGAAGGGATTGAGACAAGAATTAATAGGCCTCATCGTTGATGATTATCCGGAGGATAGAGGCTCGACAAATTCATCTAGCATTTTTCCACCGGTTGGTAAAGGAATAGCAACAGAAACATATGAGTTGTCACTTATAGTGAAACGTCAAGCACATCGATATATGTGGTACTAAATTGTCCACAAGTCATGCCGTTCATTGAGTGAGTATTTAATGCAAATCTAAATAAAACTTACATTAAATATGTATAATGATTAACATTTGTATCATCATTTCATGTAGTGAATTTAAAGATCATGTACGAAGGCGCTGGAAGGGTTGAAATCCTAGTAGTACGGAGATTGAGAAGATAGTTAATAAAGACTTCATTGATTGGTTTCCCGGAAAGGTTTGTTACAATGTATTAGAATTTTACAAATTTAAAACTATGCCTAACATATTTTTTTAATTCTTATTTCAGATTGTGAACCCAGACATTTCGAATACTGTATCAGATGACCTAAAGTTTTTAGCAAATGGTCCAGCACAACATGCTAGAAGGTTTACATCATTTAATATCAACGGGTTCAAATTTCGAACTTTAGAGCAAGAGAATGGATTGACAACTCAAAACAATGGTGTATTTTTGACTTCGTCCACATCTTGTCTTGCTAGTGGTGCTGATAGAAACCTGAGGCAAGCAGATTTGCCATATTATGGAAAATTAGAAGACATCATTGAACTTAACTACTATGGTCGATTTCGGGTTACACTATTCAAGTGTAAATGGGCTGACACAACTAAGGATAGGGGGTTTAGAACAGATGCATGGGGATTTTCTTCTGTTAATTTTTCACGATTGATTCATACTGGCGATCGTGAAGAGCATGATCCATACATTGAAGCTTCACAAGCTCAAATGGTATATTATGTGGATGATGAGGTGAATAAAGGTTGGAGTACTGTTGTTCACTTGAAACCAAGAGACTTATATGATATGGGAGGAGAAGGAGATAATGAATTTCCTGAGAATGAGCCATTCCCGGTGCAAGACTTAGATCAACACTTTGGGGATGTTAATGATCTGCTTTTGTGTAGGGAGGATGAAACTGATGAAATATTAAGTGATCACGATATTAAAAATGAGATTGGAGAAGATGAATAGTACTGAAGAGTCGTTGCTAGCCCTTTTCACATTTTAGAACGAAGCATCTTAATTTATTTTCGTTTCAAATTAGTTCAGATTATAGCTATGTCCTTTTTTGTTCTTGACTTGCTTTATGTTGTTGCATCTAGTTACTTTCTTTCATTAATTAAGCTTAAGTTATTTATTTTTGTCTTGAATTTTAAACTATTTTTGTATCAAGGTTTTCTTGTTTTGCTTTATATACCTTTATGTATGTAGAGATGCCGAAGCAAAATAGGGTTAAAAATCAATTCAAATCAGTCAAAGAGAGATCTTCACTTGTTCCGAGGCAGCCATCACAGGCTCAAGCTTCATCTTCAACATCTTATCGAGTCTCTTTACATTCTACACTGCCTACACAACCTACACAGCATGTTATTTCAGTTGATGGAGTCTCTTCGCAACACGGTGTTCCATCATCATCTGATGGAGTCTCTTCGCAGCATGTTGTATCATCTTCATCATCTGATGGAGTATCTTCTCAGCCCGTCATTCCATCTTCATCATCTGGTGCAGTCTCTTCACGACAAACTGGACGTAGTACTAGCAATGAAGAGCCTCATTGGTTTGTCGATGTTATAGGTACATATAAATTTCAAGTGATTTAGTATTCTTTTTGTTTTCCTCGTTTGATGTTTTAACTTGACTTTATTTTGTTGTAGATGAACGTCAAGTAATAAAAACAATTAGATTGAAGGTTAAGGATGTCCATAACTTGGATAAAGGATTGCGTATAATTGTAGAATTTGATGAATATCATGCAGCAATTGGGAAATCAGCTGGCCTAATTGCTGGAGTTTTAGGGCAGCTAGCAACAAATCCTATGTACTTTCCTATTGGCTTTGAGAAATGGCAATCCATGCCCAAATCTTATCTGGACCGTGTTTTTAATGATATAATAGTGGTAATTCCATCTAAATTCTTTTGTTTAGTTTGTATCTTTTAGTTGTATATGTAAAACTGCAGTAAATTAACTTACTTAATATTTGTGAAGCCTCGATCTTTTTTTTACGATTGATCAACAAAAGGCAAAGGCATGGCTTAACAGTTCCATTAACAAAAAGTGGAGGGAGTACAGGCTAAAACTATGGAAGGAGGCTGACGATCCATTATTAAGTACAGAAGATATCATCAAGAACGTTCCGGATGGCATACCGATGGACCAATGGGCACTATATGTTACTTATCGCATGAAAGAGGAAACAAAGGTACTTTCTTCTGCTATTGCTACTTCTGCTTCTTCTTCTGTTTCTGTTGCTTTTTTTGCTACTGCTTCTCTGCTTCATCTGCTATTGTTGCTTTTTCTTCTTCTGCTACTACTTCTGCTTCTTATTTTGTTTCCGCTGCTTCTTCTGCTATTATTGCTTCTGCTACTGCTAATTCTGCTTCTTCTTTTGCTTCTGTTGCTTCTTCTTTTACTTCTGCTTCTTCTGCTATTGTTGCTACTGCTATCTGCTTCTTTAGGCTATCTGCTTCTTTAGGTTATCTGCTTCTTTGGACTCTCAAGTCGAAATGCAACTATTAACATTGAGGTGCAGTATTTGGTGAGTTTGGGGATGTTTGAATTACTGCAAAGTCTAACTAGTTTAGGAATGAGGTGCACTGACTAGTGAATTTGTATGATGTGTAGAGGCGAATTATGTTTCAGGCCTTGTACAAAGCATATTGATGAAATCGTGCAACAAGCTCTGTTGGTTAGGGAATAATAACTCTGTGGAGATTAAGTATATTGGGCTTAACTTTGTTTGCAACACATTACATTTTTAAAGAGAAGTATGCTATCTGTTGAACTACAGCTGCTTAACATTTTCTTTGCACGTTGAGTTGGGTTTATCACTCCTAAACTCAAACAGAGATTTTCACTTTAGGGATTTTCTGGGAGTGATGGTCGTTGCCAATTGTCCAGTTGAGCTGTATTTATGCAGTTATGAAGTTGGTTTGTGTGAATGAACAGGCTAGGTTGTTGCTCCTTTGATGGGGAGAAGTGAGAACATGAATGTTATGGTGCGGAAGAATCTGAATTTCATAAAAGATGCATGACATAAAACAAATTGTTGCTGATCACAAGCATTGAATTAGACTAGTGATAAAGTCACATACATTGAACTGCAAGACTGGGATACTACTTTTTTTGATAGGTTACTATTTTTTCAAAAACAAATATACAATGCCTAATAAAACCTGCTATTTATCCCTTGGAGGCAAACTAGGTACTAATCTTTGTCTCGAATAGTAGTGACTACGATACAAGTACTATAAACAAGTGTTGACTGAGTAGGGTATAGAGCCTCATGTTGTATGTTTCTTCATGATATTTGATTGGAGTAACTTTAGAAAATCAAGAAGTTACTGTTTACTCTAGTACTCTTGCTGTATTGTCCCTCCACCAAGCGCAACAACTCCAAAGCCTTCTGTCTGTTCTCTGTTGTAGTCACTTGAAAGACCCAAAAAACAGCTCAAATTCACAATGACCTCTTAACTTCAGTGATTTTATAGTAATTTTGTGGAGCAGAACAAATTTTATGGAGTGTAACAGAAATTAGTCACAAACTCATAGCTTTAAGCAAACAAGTATTCACATGTTCATCGTCAAGCAACGCATATGTTCTTTATAGAGTATATTGACCAATTGAGCCTAATTTACTAGACATTCTAACTATTCAATTTCTGTAGAACTAGGCTACTTTATTGTAATTACCTTGCTCATTTCTGAACAGATTCATTTAAAGGTCTGCAAGAACTGAAAGCTATGCAATTTTAAGAACTGCTCTGTAACGACCCGACCGGTCGTTTTGAGTCCTAGCGCTCCGTTCAGCAGTCGGAGGCCATGAACAGCTTCATTTCAGGTATTATGACTTGTACGCGTGATCAGAATTAAGTTCTGGGAAGTTCAGAGTCGATTTGGAAAGAGAATTCTCATTTCAGAAGCTATGCAATTTTAAGAGCTCTGTAACGACCCGACCGGTCGTTTTGAGTCCTAGCGCTCCGTTCAGCAGTCGGAGGCCATGAACAACTTCATTTCAGGTATTATGACTTGTACGCGTGGTCGGAATTAAGTTCTGGGAAGTTCAGAGTCGATTTGGAAAGAGAATTCTCATTTCGGAAGCTTAAAGTTGAAAGAATGAACTAGGATTTGGATTTTTGAGTAAACGACCTCGGAATCAGGATCTGAAGGTTCCAGCAGGTTCGTATGATGATTTCGGACTTGGGCGTATGCCCGGTTCGGGTTTTGGATAACCCGGGAGTGTTTTGGCGCCTATTGTGGAAGTTAGCATTTAGAAGAAATTTTCATAAGTTTAGCTTGAAGTGCATTTCAGTGTTATCGATGCCCGTCTGGGATTCCGAGACTGTGAATAGCTCCGTATGGTGATTCTGGAGTTGGGGGCGCGATGGGAAGTGAATTCGGAGGTCCGTAGGTCATTTTGGAGCCATTTGGCTAAAGATAGAAATTTGAAGGTTTTTGAGAAGTTTGACCGGGAGTGGACTTTTTGATATCGGGGTCGCAATCCGATTGCAGTAGGTCCGTAATGCCAAATATGACTTGTGTGCAAAATTTGAGGTCAATCGGACGTGATTTGATAGGTTTAAGCATCGAAAGTAAAAGTTGGAAGTTCTAAAGTTCATAAAGCTTGGATTGGGGGTTGATTCTTGATTTTAGCGTTGTTTGATTTGATTCGAGGCGTCGAGCAAGTCCGTAACGTGTTTTGGGATTGGTTGGTAGGTTTGTTTGAGGTCCCGGGGGCCTCGGGTGAATTCCGGGTGGTTAACGGATCAAAAATGGTATTTTGGGAAGGCTGAGGTCTGCTGGTTGCTGGTATTTCCGCTTCTGCGGAAATGGGACCGCAGAAGCGGCCCCGTAAAAATGAGGGATGGACCGCAGAAGCGGCTGGAGACGATGGGAGCTGGGACCGCAGATGCGGTCATTTTGCCGCAGATGCGGGACCGCACCTGCGGGGGATGGAGCGCAGAAGCGGAAAGGGGGAGGCCTGGTGAGGACCACAGATGCGGTATTGGGGCCGCATCTGCGGGACCGTAGAAGCGGTTGGGAGCCGCAGATGCGGAAAGAGCTGGGGCAGAATGTTGTTTTAAAATCCGATTTTGGCCATTTCTCATCATATTTTTCTTGGCTTGGGGCGATTCTTGGAGGATTTTTAGAGAGGATTTCCATCACCAATGGCAAGGTAAGTTACCCCCACCTATTTTGAGTTAAATACATCAATTATGTATGGATTTGAGCATGAAATTGTAGAAAAACTTGGGGTTTGAGGGAAGACCTAGAAAATTAGTGTTCTTGAATTATGATCAAGAATTTGAGCATGGAATTTGGAGTAAATTATATATTTGAGCTAGTGAAGCCATGGGTAATCTTTATCTTCGAAAATTTTTGGATTCCGGGCACGTGGGCCCGAGGGCGTTTGGTCACTTTCGATCGGAGTTAGGAATTGCTATGAATATAGTTTGTAATGAATGTTGGAGCATATATTAATGGATTTGCTTAACCGTTGGCTAGTTTTGGAGCATGGCGCATCAAATTAGAAGTCCCCGAAGGGTGTGGGTTTGCCGGTCATAGGATCTTCGGAGCGAGGTGAGTCCTCCTTTCTACCTTGTGAGGGGGAAAATGTCCCATAGGTGAATATAATGGTTTATGTGCTCCTAATTGTGGGGGCCTACGTACGCACGAGGTGACGAGAGTCCGTGCGTAGCTACTATTATGCTAATTGTCCGGTAGTTAAGGACCCAAAATATGTTATACTTGAATTATTTGTGAATCCATCGATAGCTTGAATTGCTTAAATCACATTAAATTAAGTAAATGAATGTCAAAAAAGAATTAAACCTCATTTCTTAAAAATGTTAAAGGAGAATTGGTTTTATTTGGATAATTATTCCCCGATAAAATTCTAATGGCTTACCTGAGCATTATATTATAGTGTACCTGCGTCGCATGGATGATTCGCGATCAAGGGTGATTGTTTAATTTTATGTTGACCGCGTCGCATGGATATTCGCGAGCGGGGTAATAAATTGCATCTATGGTTCGTGCCGTTCGACCCTCGGCAGTGCACAGTTTACATTTCTGTTGGATCGGGCCGTCGCCTCGGTGTGATTTGCGCATGTTATTTGTCGCTTGAGAATTTTATACGTGAAATTGCCTTCGTGGCTTGATATGAATTGATAAGATAATAAAGAGAAATCTTGAAATCCTTTGTTACTTGTTAAAAGCGGTTTACCTGTTTTACAGCTTTGGTGAAATTAGAGCATGCTTATGAATCCATGAATTTCCCTCACACATTTAGTATATTATTATTGGACCGCTAGAGAGTGGTCCAGGTTGACCATCTCGTCTCTACCTCTTCGAGGTTAGGCGGGAAACTCACTGAGTACAACGTTGATTACGTACTCATATCTACACTCTCGTGCATTTTTGTTGCACAGGTATATGTTACTTTAGCGGCCTAATGGGCATAGCAGCACAGATGAATTCGGGACTAGGTGAGTTTGCAGTATGCGAGGCGGCCCGCAGCTAGTGAAGTCCCCTCTAGTAATTTGTATTTTTCCTTTCTGTCCCATTTGTATTCAGGACGGAGGTTGTATTGTATTTTAATGTCCTTATCAGTAAATGCTCAATGCACTTGTGACACCTGGGTTCTGGGATGGTTTTCGAAAGATTTGTACTAATTATTTGTTATTTAACTCGAATTGAAGTAGTGACCTTTTTATTTATGAAAATAAGAAGAAAGAATCCTAGATTTATTAAAGGTATTAAATGAGAATTTTAATTGAAATTTAGTTTGGCTTGTCGGAGCTAAACGGTGTCCGGCGCCACCTACACAGCCCTTAGTGGATTTGGGCCGTGACAACAATGTATCAGAGCACTAGGTTCCTAGGGTCTCACAGTCATGAGCAAGTCTAGTAAGAAGTCTCGAGATCGGTACGGAGACGTCTGTACTTATCCTCGGGAGGCTGCAGGACTGTTAGGAATACTTCCCCTTCCTTGGATTCCCTTATCGTCCGATTTGATTCCCTGGAGGCGTATGCTTTAAATTCATTCCTGACTCAAATCTTACGCGACGCAAAGCCTGTAAAAATTAAAGGG
>NW_017673010.1:151681-152354 GCF_001879085.1 Nicotiana attenuata
AAGGGGGTTTTACGAGAAAGATTTCGAGAATTTTGGCGGTTGATTGCGCAAGGTCATGTCAATAAGAGTTAAAGAGGACGGGTGAGTTCCAGATTGGTGAAATTATGGTTTCAAGCTAAGTGGGAGAGTCCCACCGCTTATGATGGGGTTGCAGAGTTAACTACTTGCGAGGTTTCAGGTTATTAGCATATTGTTGGGCTATTTCGGCCACGGGGAAAGACCATAAGTGGTAATTGGGCAAAGGAATTATTAAAGGTGGGCTATTGTTGGCCTTATTGGATCATGCCCAGACTTGGGGAAAGATTCAGGGTTTTGCTTTATACAGATACGGGCTCCAAGGGAAGTGATTCGGCGGGTTCTTCGCCAAGGGGGTATTCATGTGATGGAAAACTCGTGGAGTTGATTATATTCGAGGCCAAGTCAGAGCGGGTGGCTCTCAGTAGCGGTCCTAGTGAAAATTCAAAAGATGAAGTATGATGCCTAATGATTTCGAGCCTATAGGTACAGTTGAGAATCAAGCTTATGCAGTAGCTTACGAATGGAGGCTCAGAACGTTCTGTGATGTTTTGGCTTGCGGTATAGCATTTAAGAGATATGAGGCAGTTCATGGGATTTGAGACAGCATGGTCTCGTGATTCGAGGTCACTCAAGATGAGTGCAGATGGAGCATGTT
>NW_017673010.1:153152-155691 GCF_001879085.1 Nicotiana attenuata
ACAATGTCCTTCATGTATTTCTCTCATTACATATTCTGTTTGGGAAGGTCCAAGACACCTTGCTAATGGACCACCGAACATCTTTCGATAAAGGTTTCCTTGATATAAACAGTAACGAGCAGCCTTTTTACGAAGCGCGTGTGCCTTCCTTTTGTCATCAGGTACGGTTCCATACTGCAGAAAAGCAACAATCTCGTTTCTCCAATCCCAGGTCAAATTATTAAAATTTACCTCATTCTTATCAGGCTCGAGAATGGAATGGAATAAATGTACAACTGAAGCATTTTCATCTTTTGCCACGTCTGCTGCAGATGCGAGATTGGCTAAAGCATCTGCCTCTAAATTCTCATCTCTTGGTATCTGCACAACTTTCCACGTCTGAAACTGCTTTATTAATTCACGTACTTTTCCTAAGTATTCTTGCATTCGTGATTCCCTGGCCGCATAAGTCCCCAGCATCTGGTTAACAACAAGTTGTGAATCACTCTTAATTATAATCTGGGTTATGCCAAGTTCTCGAGCCAATTCCAAACCTGCAATGCCAGCTTCATATTCTGCTTCATTGTTAGTTATCGAATGACACTTTATAGCTTGTCTAATAGTTTCACCCGTGGGTCGTACGAGAACTATTCCTAAACCTGCGCCTTTTACGTTAGATGAACCGTCAGTGAATAAAACCCAAGTCCCCGGGTTTGCACCGTTAAAAACTTGTAATTCTTTTTCAGCTTCTAATTGCATCCCCTGACTGAAATCAGCTACGAAATCAGCTAATACCTGAGATTTTATAGCAGTTCTAGGTTGATAAGTGATGTCGTACTCACTTAATTCTATAGCCCATTTCGCTAATCTACCTGATAATTCATGTTTATGTAAAATGTTTCGTAATGGAAAAGCAGTAACCACAGCAATGGGATGACATTGAAAGTAAGGTCTTAATTTTCTAGATGCCATAATCAAGGCTAGCGCTAATTTTTCTAATTGCGGGTACCGTGTTTCTGCATCTTACATAATAGATAGGAGATTGTTTACCTTGATCCTCCCGAGCTAAAACAGCACTTACCGCAACTTCTGACACGGCAAGATAAATGAGTAACTTCTCTCCTACCTTTGATTTCGCCAACAACGGTAGATTTGACAAATATACTTTCAGATTCTTAAGTGCTTGCTGACAATCTTCGTTCCATTCAAAATGATCCTGTTTCTTTAAAGCTGAGAAAAATTTGAAGCATTTTTCTGAAGACTTGGAAATGAATCTTCCCAGAGCTGCAATTCTCTCGGTTAACCTTTGAACCTCTTTCTTGTTAGAAAGTATACCTGGAATTTCTTCAATGGCCTTAATATGTGCAGGATTCACTTCAATTCCACGGTTAGAAACAAGAAAACCTAAAAAATTTTCTGACGCCACTCCAAATGCACATTTTTCTGGATTCAACTTCATATTATATTTTCGTAAAATTTTAAACGTATCAGATAAGTGTGATATATGATCTTCTGAATGTTGAGTTTTAACTAGCATATCATCTATATATACTTCCATGGTTTTACCTAAATGTTCTTGAAACATTTGTGTGACCAACCTTTGATATGTTGCACCTGCATTCTTAAGACCGAAAGGTATTACCTTGTAACAGTAAGTCCCCCTGTCTGTTATAAAAGAAGTTTTTTCTTCATCACCTGGATCCATCTTGATTTGATTATAGCCTGAATATGCATCTAAAAAACTTAATAGCTCATGCCCTGCAGTAGCATCAATTAACTGGTCTATGTGTGGTAAAGGAAAGGAATCTTTTGGACAGGCTTTATTAAGGTCTGTGTAATCTACACAAACTCGCCACTTACCGTTCTTCTTAGGAACCACAACAGTATTAGCTAACCAGTTAGGATACTTTACCTCACGAATTGAACCAATTTTTAGCAACCTTTGAACTTCCTCTTGAATCACCTTATTTTTGAAAGTTCCTTGCTTCCTTTTCTTTTTCTTGACGGGAGGATATGATGGATCTTCATTCAACTTATGAGTCATGACTTCCGGTGGTATCCCTGTCATGTCAGAATGGGACCAAGCAAAACAATCTGCATTAGCTTTTAAAAATTCAATCAATTTACGTTTTACCTCCGGGCTAAGATTAGCTCTTATTTATACTTTTCTCTCGGGCCACTGTATAAACAACACCACGGCCTCTAGCTCTTCTATCGTTGTTTTGATATTTTCGTTCTCCTCTGGTTCTTGAATGGTGTCAGGCCTCGAATCTACATCTGTTTGCTTTTGCTCAGGTGAGGTTGACTCCGTGTTACCCTCACCTAAATTCTGTAATTGCTATTTGTCTCCACTATTAACAACTGAATCTGCAATGGAATTAATGCTTCTAGATGTTTGTTGATCGCCTCTGATTTGGCATATTCCCCATGGAGATGGGAATTTAATAACTTGATGTAGAGTTGATGGGACAGCCTCCATATCATGGATCCAAGGTCTCCCCATGATCATATTATAAGCCATTTCCATATCTACTATCTGAAATTTAGTTTCTTTAACAAC
>NW_017673011.1:0-54815 GCF_001879085.1 Nicotiana attenuata
TTTCGAGGCCATCGTGGTCCGCGGTCAACTTTGTCGCGGACCGCGCTAGAAGCCTCCGCGGTCCATTCTGTGCGGTCCGCGGAGCCCAAGTTCAGAGAGCCGTTTTTCAAAGCCAAAGCCCCAGTGCGGACCGCGGTCCATTTTATGCGGTCCATACTAACCCCGCAGGGGCATTTTTGTCCAAATTTTTTAGCTTAGTATAAATAGATTCTTTTTCCATTTTTAGGGCATCAGATATTGTAATACGTAAGCTGCACTCTTGAGGCGACTTCTCTTAGCCATTTTGGGCATTTTTACTTACTTTCCATCATTGAATCTTTGTATTTAGCTTAGCAACTAATTAATATGTCTGTTCATTTTCTTCTATTTCTCTGCTTTTTTCTTTGAATATGAGTATCTAGACCCCACAACTAGGGTTGTGGTTGAACCTTAGTGTGGGTAATTGATGGGTCTTGTATTTTAGGTAATTTGATATGAGTGTTTGTTATTTGGGCCAATTTCATGGTTAATTTTTTAATTAGTGGTTGCAAACACTAGTTTGTGTTGAGTTGACTTAAGCTCTTCTTGAGAAAGAGAGCCTAAGTCTCCGAAATTGGTCAACAACGAATTGGGGCATATTCAAGAGATTGATAGCCCCAATTAAAGGGTTAAACCTCGAGAGAGTAATACCCGACTTTAACCCTAGTTGCTTGTGCAAAATGCATACCTAATTGGTCTTGAGAGAGCCAATTGGGCAAAATCACTTTTTCTACCGAGAGGTGTAGAGTGGGTATATCGTGCAACGGTTATAACATATCCCCAAAATATGTCAAATGTGCCTTAGATTCAAGTAGCCGTCAATTGACCACCTAGGCGGTTAGCACTACCCTAGTGCCTTTTTAACCATTAGATACAACTTGCAATATTTAACTCTTAGTTTAATTATAATTTGTAGTTTGTTAAAAGCAGAATATAAAGAAAATCCCAAAAATGAATAGAAGTGTAATTAAGAACATATATGCAATCCTAAACTAGATAGATACTCAATTCCAATTCTAGCTCTCTGTGGGTTCGATCCCGACCCAAAATCGGGTAAAAGCTATTGCGACCCTCTCTTTCTACTTATTAGTAGTGCGGAGTTGGCAGTGATCACTTTTTGGCGTCGTTGCCGGGGAGCTAACGGTTTTGGCTATCTATTTAGTTAGTTTTGTGTTTTGTTCTTCTTTCCTTCTTGTGTCAATACTACAGGTACCAAAATGGCTTTAAATGCAAATGACCCTCTTGGAAATGTGAATGCGGTGGAGGAGGTAGATGACATTGGAGAAAACGAGGTGCCTCTTGTACCTCACAGACCACGATGAGGCCGCCAGGCCAATGCTAATGGAAACGTTCCAGACCCTCCTCCGCCTCCTCCAAGAGCGGTTCCTCAGGTGCTACCGAACCAAGGCTATGCAAGTGCTATTGTCCCACCCAGAATCCGGGCGGGCAATTTCAGATAACCAATGTGATGTTGACCTTACTTGAGCAGTGTGGGTATTTCACGGACGCTGCGGATCAAAATGCCTACAAACATCTCAAGGGGTGGATACATGTTGGGGTAGCAAGCAGACGAATGTGTCCGAGGATGCTCTTCGGTTGAGGCTTTCCCCTTCTCACTTTAGGGGAAAGCATTGGATTGGCTCGAGAGACTCCCCAACCATTCCGTCACTACTTGGGATGAGTTGGCGGATAAGTTTATTGCTAAATTTTTCTCACCCGGGCACATGGCGGCACTTCGAGATGAGATATTGGCCTTCAAGCAAGAGCCCACGGAACCTTTGAATGAGATTTGGGAGCGGTATAGAACAATGGTGAAGGAATGCCCCAATAATGACATGACGGAGAATATGTTGCAACAAACTTTCTACCGGGGCATCAACACTACAAATCAATGCATAGTGAATCAACTTGCTGGGGGTAATTTTATGAAATTGACGTATGATGAAGCTTGTGCCGTTCTTGATGAGATGGCGGACACGTCCTCCGCATGGCAAAGTAGAGCTAATGTTCCTCAAGGTGACCCTACGGTTATTCATTTGCATAAGGAACTACATGACCATGGGCAGGCTATAGCGGAGTTGACAACTACTATGAACCAATTGGCTAAGGCACAGTTGCAACAAGTCCAAAATCCTCGCCAAGTGAATGCCATGGAGGGTGTGAATATGCTTGTCAACAAGAGAAGGCAACGAAGACAACAAAACCAAGGGAATTCTGAGCAATTTGATGATGATTGTGATGGGTTTCAAAATGATGGCTATGATGAGCAAAATGAAGAGGTACATGTGAACAATTATCAAGGCCAACGGGGCAACTCTTGCAACCAACAATAGTGGCGACCCCAGGGCAATTGGGGCAATCAACAACAAAACAATGGTAATTGGGGGAACAATAATCAAAACAACAACTGGGGCAATCAGAACAACCATCAAGGCAACCAAGGGAATTGGAATGGTAATAACAACAATTGGGGCAACAATAACAATCAAGGTGGATGGAACAATGGGAACCAAGGAAACCGGGGGCAAGGCTTTCAAAGGCCCCCAATGTACCAACAACCGAACAATCCACCTCCTTTTCCATCCCAGGGCCCTAGTTCATCCAATAATGATATGGGTAGAATCGAAATGATGTTCGAACAAATGATGAAGAAGAATGCGGATTCGGATGCACAGTTGGCTTCCCACAATACCTCTATCAGAAACTTGGAGGTGCAAATAGGCCAAATCTCTCAATCATTGAATACTCGCCCGAAGGGTGCTCTACCAAGTGATACGGTAGTGAACCCAAAGGGTGGGAACAATCATGTTATGGCGGTTACAACAAGAAGTGGGAGAGGCGGTGATGTGAATGCCTCGAAACAAAAGCAAGTTGTTGAAGATGATGTTGAGTTGCAAGAAGATGCGGTTCCTTTGGTAGTTGAAGATGTGGTTGATGACAATGTGAACAATGAAGTGAGGATTGACATTAATGAAACCGAGGTGGAAACTCAAGAGGCCGTGAACCCGTCTAGGGAGCACGTAATTGACATGCCGGAGCCGGTTGTGCCAAAAGCCAAGGCACCTTTGCCTAGGCCACCTCCCCCTATCCTCAGAGGCTAGCCAAGCAGAAAAGTGAGGATCAATTCAAAAAGTTCATTGACATAGAGAGCTTATCCATCAACGTCCCTTTGGTGGAGGCTTTGGAGAAAATGCCTGGTTATGCTAAATTCATAAAGGATTTGGTTACAAAGAAAAGATCAATGGACTGTGAAACTATCAAGATGACCCACCAAGTTAGTGCAATAGTACATTCAATGGCCCTGAAATTAGAGGATCCTGGTGCCTTCACTATCCCCTGCACTATTGGTAGTGCAAACTTTGCCAGAGCTTTATGTGATCTTGGGGCAAGCATCAACTTAATGCCCTTCTCAGTTTTCAAGACTTTGGGTATTGGGCCTCCGAGGCCAACTTCCATGCGATTGCAAATGGCAGACCGATCTATGAAGCGACCATTGGGTATTGTTGATGATGTGCTCGTCCGGGTGGACAAATTCATCTTGCCAGCTGATTTTGTGATATTGGATTGTGAGGTAGATTATGAGGTCCCGATCATATTAGGGAGACCTTTCCTTGCTACGGGGAAGGCTCTAGTGGATGTGGAAGCAGGGGAATTCACTTTCAGGGTAGGTGATGAAAAGGTAGTATTTCATGTGTGCAAGTCAATGAAGCAGCCCAATTGTACCGAAGTGTGTTCATTTGTGGATTTAGTCACGGCTATGATAATTGATGATACCAATTCAATGATCAATGTTGAGGACCCTTTGGAGGCGGTATTGTTGAATTTGGATGTCAATGATGATGATGGCCGAGTGGAGTGCGTAAATGCTTTACATGGAATGGGCTCTTATTCCTATGAGCCTAGAAAATTGTCTTTGGATCTTGAAAATTGGAAAACTCCACCAACAAAACCTTCAATTGATGAACTCCCGGTGTTGGATTTGAAGCCTTTACCTCCACACCTCAGGTACGAATTCTTGGGCTCTAATTCAACTCTACCAGTTATTCTTTCCTCTTGTCTTACAAACATGCAGGTTGATGCCACATTGGCGGTGCTTCAAAGGCGAAAAAGGGGCAATTGGATGGACTTTGGCCGACATTCGGGGAATAAGCCCCGCATTCTGCATGCACAAAATCATTTTGGAGGATGATGCAAAACCCTCATTGGAGCATCAAAGAAGATTGAACGAGGCAATGCAAGAGGTGGTGAAGAAAGAAGTGATAAAATGGTTGGATGTCGGGATTGTGTACCCTATTTCAGATAGCTCGTGGACTTCTCCAGTGCAATGTGTACCGAAGAAAGGTGGGATGACTGTGGTTACAAATGACAACAATGAACTTATTCCCACTCGGACCGTTACCGGATGGAGGGTATGCATGGACTACCGGAAACTGAACAAGGTGACCCGCAAGGATCATTTCCCTTTGCCATTCCTTGACCAAATGCTTGATCGCCTTGCGGGGCGTGCCTTTTATTGCTTTTTGGATGGATATTCGGGGTATAATCAAATCTTAATCGCTCCGGAGGACCAAGAGAAGACCACCTTTACTTGTCCATATGGCACCTTTGCTTTCTCTCGGATGCCGTTCGGGTTGTGCAATGCTCCGGCGACATTCCAACGATGCATGATGGCTATTTTCACCGATATGGTGGAAGACATTTTGGAGGTCTTTATGGATGATTTTAGTGTGGTTGGTGATTCCTTTGAAGAGTGTTTGGGAAATTTGGATAGAGTTTTGGCCCGGTGTGAAGACACCAACCTTGTGCTAAATTGGGAAAAATGCCACTTCATGGTTGAAGAGGGCATAGTGTTTGGCCATAAAATTTCAAAGCATGGGATTGAAGTCGACAAAGCCAAGATAGAGGTGATTTCAAGGCTTCCTCCCCCCACTTCTGTCAAAGGGGTGAGGAGTTTTCTTGGGCATGCGGGGTTCTACGGCCGATTTATCAAGCAGTTTTCGAAGGCAGTGAATCCTCTTTGCAAGTTGCTAGAAAAGGATACCAAGTTTGTGTTCGATGAGAGATGTATGGAAGCATTTGAGCTTCTTAAGCATAAGTTGACCACTACCCCGATCATTACCGCACCCAATTGGAGCTTGCCTTTCGAGCTCATGTGCGACGCGAGTGATGTTGCGGTTGGAGTAGTTTTGGGTCAAAGAGTGATCAAAATGTTTCATCCTGTGTACTTATGCAAGCAAGACTATGAATGAGGCTCAAAGGAACTACACAGTGACTGAGAAGGAATTGTTGTCTATTGCATTCGCCATGGAAAAATTTCGGCCATATCTTATGGGAGCCAAAGTCATTGTGCACACCGATCATGCAACTCTTAGATATTTGATGACAAAGAAAGACTCCAAAGCTAGACTGATGCGATGGGTCTTATTACTTTAAGAGTTTGATTTGGAGATAGTGGATCGGAAAGGTAGTGAAAACCAAGTGGCGGATCATTTGTCCCGCTTGGAGGAGGAAGGTAGGCTGTGTGATGGCCTAGAGATCAACGATACATTCCCTTGAGCAACTACTTTCTGTGTCGATGTGTGATATGCCATGGTTTGCGGACATTGCTAATTTCCTTGTGACTGGCATCATCCCGTGTGAGCTCTCTTCTAACCAAAGGAAGAAGCTCAAACGAGATAGTTTGGACTTCTATTGGGACGAGCCATACTTGTTCAAGATTTGCACCGACGGAGTCATCCGGAGGTGTGTACCTAAGGAGGAGCAATTTAGCATTCTAGAGGCTTGTCATTCCTCCCCCTATGGTGGCCATCATGGAGGGGCGAGGACGGCTTCGAAAGTTCTGAGTTGTGGTTTTTATTGGCCAACCTTGTTCAAAGATGCAAGTGATCTAGTAAAAAGATGTGATCAATGTCAACGAGCGAGCGGGGTTTCCAAGAAAGATGAGATGCCTCTAAACACCATTCTTGAAGTTGATGTCTTTGATGTATGGGGTATCGATTTTATGTGCCCTTTTGTAAGCTCGTGTGAAAACACTTACATTCTTGTAGCGGTTGATTATGTGTCAAAATGGGTTGAAGCCGTGGCCTTTCCCAATATTGAAGCTAGGAGTGTGGTGGCATTTCTGAAGAAGAGCATTTTCACAAGGTTTGGTACACCTCGGGCAATTATTAGTGATGGAGGATCGCATTTTTATAATAGAGCTTTTGATGCCTTGCTTTCCAAGTATGGTGTCAACCACAAAGTGTCTACGCCTTATCATCCTCAAGAAAGTGGCCAGGTTGAAGTGTCTAATAGGGAGATCAAGAGCATTTTGTCCAAAACCGTCAATGCCAATAGGACCGATTGGTCTAAAAAGTTAGATGATGCTCTATGGGCTTACCGGACCGCTTACAAGACCCCAATTGGTATGTCGCCGTACCGGTTGGTGTTTGGGAAAACATGTCATTTACCAGTGGAGTTGGAGCATAAGGCCATGTGGGCCTTGAAGAAGTTGAATTTTGATTGGGATATTGCTGCTAATCTTCGGGTGGAGCAACTCAATGAGCTTGATGAATTTAGGTTCCATGCCTACTCCAGTTCGTCCCTGTATAAGGATAAAATTAAATACCTTCATGAAAAATACACTCGGGGCAAGGAGTTCAAGGTAGGAAATTTGGTGCTCTTATTCAATTCTCGTCTAAGGTTGTTCCCGGGAAAGCTGAAATCAAAGTGGAGTGGACCATTTGAAGTAGTGTGTGTGACCCCGTTTGGTGCTCTTGATTTGAAGAAAAAAAGTGGGGAAGTTTTTAGAGTGAATGGGCATAGAGTCAAGCATTATCTTGGGAAGTTTGATGATAGCCATGTGGTGGCTGTTGTTCATTTCAAATGATTGGATGGTAACATGCGTCGTGCCGCGACGTTAAATCAGGCACTTCTTGGGAGGCAACCCATGTGTTTTTCTTCTTGATTTTCTTTGTAGTATAGGAATGATTTTTGGGCTAACTGGTTGTGAGATGTTACAAGGTTGAGTTGATGCAGTGCAAGACATAATTGAAAAAATACACAGGTCTCTGAAGTTTGCAGTGCGGCCGCACTACCATTTTGTGCGGACCGCACTGGCAGAGGGTGTAGAAGTGAGCTCTCTGAAGTTTACCACCGCGGCCGGAGTCCATTTTGCGCGGCCCGTGGTGGGCCTCTGCGGCCGCAGTCCTTTTTGTGCGGACCGCAGAGCGCTGCCTTCTCAAACTTAAACAAGAACAGGGCAGTGCGGACCGCAGTCCATTTTGTGCGGTCCGCACTGGTAGGTGAGAATGGGCCCCAGGGTTTTCTCTATAAATAGACCTTGGGGACCTCCTTTTACCCTTTTCGAACCCTTCACTCTCAGACCTAAGAAAATGTTGTTCATCACGTACTCTGCTCATAATTAATTGTTGGAAAGTATTTGCTTCAATTCATCTCATTATCTGGTACCACAATCTTCCTTTTACCTGTTTAATTTTGTTAATTTTTGTTTTTCTTAGCTTTTAGGTCTTCTTCCTCCCCTATTTTCTTAAATCTCCATGCTAGGTTAGTTTAAATCTTAATTCATGTGGACTGAGTTAGTATAATGGACTGGGCAATCATTTAGAGACACTAATTAGGTGAAAAATTGAGCTTAAAATCTAAAATTTGGAAACCCTAGTTTAGTGCCAAATCTGGGCACCCTGTGCGGACCGCGGTCAATTCTCTGCGGTCCGCGGTGCCCCAGTGCGGCCGCAGTTGCTTTTGTGCGGTCCGCTTTGCTGAGATTCAGAAGCTATATTTTTGGAACCCCCCCCCCCCTACCTGTGCGGACCGCGGTCATTTCTGTGCGGTCCGCGGTGGCCTCAGTGCGGCCGCAATTTGTTTTGTGCGGTCCGTACTGAGCACTTCTGCAACCTTTCTTCCCTGTTTCTGCACCACTGTTTTTAATTGATTACAAATACTAACAAGTTGTTTGAATTGCGATTGCAGAGAATGGTGATACAACAAGGAAAAGGCTCAAAACAACAGGGCAGAGGAGAATCCTCCTAGGGAGGGAAGAAGAAAATGATAAAACTCACTCCCCAAGCTCGGGAAAACATTAAAAGGACCAGAAAACTAATAAAATCTGCTGATAGAGCTGCCTCCCATTCTCGGGGAGTGAGTATCAACCGTCAAGGGACATTTCTTCAGACTCCATGCCAGAATATGTTGAAGACTGGCCGGAGAGGTTCAGACTACGAGACACTCCTCCACCATCAACCACTACCTAAGCACCAACTAATGTCATTTCTGAGTCGTTTGAGGGCTCAACAGCAGGTAGTGGGGAATACTCCACCTCTCCTACAGCTTCATTATCTGGAGAGGGTGTAGTAGGTGCGGAGTAGGAAGTTGAGAAAGATGAGGAGGTAGCTGAAGGAGGTGAACCAAGGGTTGGGGGTGTAGATAGAACGAGGAAGCCAGAGGTTTGGCGAGATAGGTTCGTGAGTAAGGTAGCTTACCACAAATTTAGGGAGTGGTGGCCGGTGAGAAAATTGATACCGGAAAGGAGCTTCATTGATAGAGATCTTTTACCCCACAACCCCAATGTGCAGAGACAGTTTAGGACTAGAGTGGGTTGGAAACATTTTATGGAGAAGTGTGTAGATGCCAACGAACACATGGTCAAGGAGTTTTACTGCAATGTAGCCCACATTAAAAAGGGCTCCAAAGTGACCAAGGTTCGTAATAAGACAGTGTTGTTTGAAGGGAAATACCTCAACGAATACTTGGGCTTCAATGAAGAGGATGAAACTTTGTACATGGCGAAGTTGGAGATGGGCGAGGAGGTCCATCCAAGGTTAGCTCAGTACCTGGCAATCCTAGGTAACGTTCCGGATTGGTTGACTGCTGGGGTCAAAATATTGCGGAGGTCCTTAAACTTTGAGGCGAGGGGTTGGGAAACGTTTGTTTGCAGCCGATTGGATCCTACTACACATGACCAGAACCTTCCTCTCCACCGGGCTGTATTGGTTGCTTCGATTATGGCGGGATACCCCATAAATGTGGGGAATGTGATGTCCCGCATTATCTCAATAGTGGGAGCAGAGCATGACCGGAACTACCCTTTTCCTAGCACCCTCACTATGTACTTTCGGGACTTGGAGGTGGACAAGAAGCCCTACTACGTCAAGGTCAAGGCGACAGCCCCGTTCTCCTGGTATAGCTTGAAGGGGAATGACAACCACAAGGACAAGAACTACAAAGCCCCTACTTCTGGCCCAACTGGCCAATCTGAAGAGCCAGTTGTGGTAGAGGTCCCTGCTGAGCCTACCCCCACTACTGCTGACATGCCTCCCGGACCTTCCACATCTGCAGGCCCGGAGATCCCATCTACCCGGGCCCATCCCATTACTTCCCACCGGCTGAGCCAGACCCTTATGAGTATACACAACTGGATGTAGACGGCCTCATCCAAGTTGTCCACATTGACTACCACGGTAGAGGCTCAGTCGGCTGCCCCAGCCCCACAGGTGCCCCAGTCTATCGAGGATTTGCTTAAGGAGATTCTTACCAACCAGAAGAAGATCCTTGATTCTCGGGCTGCATTGGTCAAGGCAGTCGATTCCCACAACAAGGCTCTCAAGGATCTTGCTAAGGAGCATAAGAAGCTGCGGAAGACACGGGCCTCCAAGGAGTCCATGAAGGAGCTGCGGGCAGATGTTGATAGACTGAAGGCAGACCAGCTGCCTTTGGACCTGTTGCTTGATGATCTAGTCCCAGCAGCTCATCCACAGCCGGAGCAGACCCAGAGGCCTCTGAAGAGGAGTAAGATTCCTAGAGCAGATGATGCCATCATCCAGTTGCCGGACCCACCGGAGGCTTCCTCCAGTCAGCCACAGGATGTACCAGTTCCACAGCCTGTCGAGGTCCAGGCCCAGGTCCCAGTAGCAGCAGAGCAGACCACCGGAAACTAGTCTGAGGTTCCCGAGCACACAGAGGACCCAGGGACCACCCATGATCCTATGCAGACAGACACGGCTTAGGGAGTCTTCTATATCCTTTTTCTATTTTTTTTTTTGTGCTTATTTAGACTAGTTGGCATTGGGGACAATGCCAGCTTTCAATTGAGGGGGTGAGCCCTACATTTTTGTGGATGACTGTATATGCTGATATTTTTATGCTTTCTTATTTTTTTTCACATTTGGTCCGTATATAATTTGATATTATTTCACTTTTGGTCTGTATATAAAGTTACATTATATTGTATATATTCATCCCCCGTTGTATATTCAAAACCCCTCTTGTATATATTTATTCTATTTTTCGCAAAATTTTTCGTTTTTAGCTTCTTATTTGTGATTTGTAGTTTTTTGATTTCGGAGTTTGGAATAATCCTTTGGTTTTCTTAATGCCACAGTTCTTTCCAAAGGTGGAGTGTTGTGTGAACCAGGTGGCTCTTCCCAATGATGGATGGCGTGACAACCTTCTTAAGGGTTTGAGTCCGTTTTTCTTTTTCTTTTTGGTTTTTAGTAGTTAGTAGTTAAGGGTACCTCAAGCAAAGCATCAGTTGGGCCTAGCACATTTGACTTTGATCTTGTGGTCAAAAACAAATTGTTGTGTTTAGGATGGTGAAAGTTGTGACCTTGAGACTCTTACGTTGGCCGATAATCATCAAGTGGTTTTTCGGGACCATTGTGTGCTCAAATCGTATCTAAGGTCGTTGTGGGCCCCCGACTCTATGTCTATAGCAATCCCTTAGCTTGTGTGGTGAGTAATTGAATTGAAAGTCCAAGTCCCGAGCCATTGGTCTAGAACTTGCCCTAAATGTTTGTTGAGGCGAAATCCTAGGTGAATTTTGACTTAATACATGATTATAGGCTCTCCTTGATCCAAATGATAGTTTGAACAATTCCATAGCCTACCAATGATAAGATCCCTAGTTAACCCTTTTGAGCCTTAGACCTTTTTGTTTCAAGAACCATGATACAAGACTATACCCGTTCTAAAAGATACCCTCTCTCGGCACCAAATCTTTCCTTTAGCACATGGCAAAAGTATAAGTTTGTGGGGAGAGACGAGGATTGCAACAAAGTGGTAAAAAGGCACAAAAATGAAGAAAAGGAAAGGCAATGAAAAAGAAAGAAAAGCAAAATGACAAAAAGAATGTTCAATGTGAAAAAGAATAAAAAGGGATTAAAGAAAAGCAATGAATGAAAGGCGTGGAAAGTTGAAAAAGGAGAAAAGGTGTGAAAAGCACAAGAAAGAGTGACATAGTGTCTCTCTAACCCCTTAGAAAGAAGTGAAATGACTCAAAGAGTCAAGTGAATTGTGCCAAATGAATCAAAAGAAGTGCTTAAGGGAAGATGGAACCCACTTGAACAAAAACATGACCTACCCTGGACCAAAAGCCTTCACAATGACTCCACAAAAGCCCTATATGATCTTGAGTCAAATGAAGCTTACATTAGTGGATACTTACATAAGGGGCAAGCATATGGTACTTAGAGCCGGACTTGTGACCTTTCCTTGAGAGAGATTGAGTGAATTTCCAATAACATCGTTTTGTGTGCCAATATTCTAAAGGTGAGGCTTGCTTAGGGAGAGTTGAGGATGTGTGAGTTTGGGTTCCACAATAACCAAAGTAATTGAAAGAGTTCTTTGATGTGTTGAGTCAACTCTTGATGCTCTTTTTTCGCACTTGATCCATGGTTTTTCAAAGGTTAAATGTTGTTAATGACTCATGTGTGTCGAGGGCAATTGTTACTCCCAATTGATGCTAGTTGAGGTTGCTTTAGGAAAGTTGAAAATTTCGTGGATTTTCCCTTAAGGGGTGGGTCTTATTTTGTTTGCTTGAGGGCAAGCAAAAGCTTAAGTTTGGGGGAGTTGATAATTAGGGATTTTGACGCATTTTATACCCCTTTGTGCTTATGCTTTGATTATAAATTCATACAAAATAGTCCCAAAAGGCTCATAAGTTGTGCTTGATTGCAGGTTTGATCAACAAAGTGACAAGATGTCAAAGATTGGCTCAAAAGGAGTGAAACCTGCACAAGTACCAAAGACAAAACAAAACTCAGGAGAAACAGGCCTAGTGCGGCCGCACTACACTTTGCGCGGTCCGCAATAGGCAGATTCAAAGATTTGGATTTTCAGGCATCAAGGCAGTGCGGCCGCAGAAGGTTTTGTGCGGTCCGCACTGAGGCACCATGGCCGCACGACCATTCTGCGCGGTCCGCAGAACTGAAGTTCAGAGAGATGTCAAATTCAGAAGATGAAGCCTGTGCGGTCCGCAGTCCATTCTGCGTGGACCGCATTGAAAGCCTCCGCGGCCGCAGTCCATTCTATGCGGTCCGCGGAGCCTGGGTTCAGAGAGTCAAAATCTCAAGTTCAAGAGCCTAGTACGGCCGCATACCATTTTGTGCGGACAGCACTGACCCCGCAGGGGCAATTTTGTCCAGTTTTCCAGCTTAGTATAAATAGATTCTTTTTCCATTTTTAGGGTATCAGACATTGTAATACGTAAGTTACGCTCGTGGGTCGACTTTTCTTAGCTATTTTGGGCACTTTTATGTAGTTTTAATCACTGAATCTTTGTATTTACTTTAGTAATTAATTAATATGTCTTTCTCTTCATCTATTTCTCTGATTTTCTCTTCAAGCATGAGTAGCTAGACCCATTAGCTAGGGTTGTGGCTCAACCCTAGTATGGGTAATTGATGGGTGTTGTGATTTAAGGTTAGATTGACTGTGGGTGTTTGTTATTTTGGTCAATTTTATGGTTTAATTTATGAATTAGTGGTTGCAAACACTAGTTTGTGCTAAGTTGACTTCGGCTCTTCTTGAGAAAGAGAGCCTAAGTCTCCAAAAAAGTACTGAACAAGGAATTGGGATGGACTCAAGAGATTTGATAGTCCCAATTAAAGGGTTAAACCTTGATAGAGTAATACCCGACTTGAACCCTAGTTGCTTGGACAAATATGCATACCCAATTGGTCTAGAGAAAGTCAATTGGACAAAAATCACTCTTTCTACCGAGAGGTGTAGAGTGGGTAGTATCGAGCAACGATTATAAAATATTCCCTAATCATGTCAATCGTGCCTTGGATGCAAGTACCCGTCAATTGGCCACCTAGGTAAAAGTCACTACCCTAGTGCCTTTTAAACCATTAGATACAACTTGCAATATTTAACTCTTAGCTTAATTGACTATTTGTAGTTTGTTAAAAGTAGAATTATAAAGAAAATCCCAAAAATGTTGAGAAGTGTAATTAAGAGCACATACGCATTCCTAAACTAGATAGATACTCGACTCCAATTCTAGCTCTCTGAGGATTCGATCTATTGTGACCCACTCTTGCTACTTTTTAGTAGTGCGGAGTTGGCAGCTATCAGTACGCCAACTCAGTAAGTAATAAAAGTAAATAAAGATTGAGCAGTAAGAAAACACATAATCCACATCATAACACCACAGTGAGTACAGTATGTTTCCGAAACAGTATATAAATCAAATCATCTCGTTAAAATCCAATTTCAATAAAAATCCTTTGAAAAATGTCTTTCTAACAGTTTCAACAAAGATTTAATGAAGTTTAGAGTAAAATGATGAAAATCATAAATAGCCCCTCGGGCAAAACATCACTCGTGAACCGCCCCTCGGGCAAACATGAATCATAGACCGTCCATCGGGCAAACCTCACAGTCACTCATAATCATCTCCTCGGGCACAACATGAATCAAGAACCGCCCCTCGGGCAAAACATGGATCAAGAACAGCCCCTCGGGCAACATATCATATCATAACCAGCCCCTCGGGCTAACATCATATCACTCACACAGGGTACCCACGCTCACTAGGGGTGTACAGACTCCGGAGGGGCTGCTACACCCCAAGCGCTACAATCTGCACAGACAACTCACGTGCTATCACATACCTGCGCTCACTGGGGGTGTGCAGACTCCTGGAGAGTCTCCTACAGCCCAATCGCGATAACAAGCCACCTCGTGGCATAATCTAACAGGCCCTCAGCCTCATAACAAGCCACAACGTGGCATAACAAATCAGGCCCTCGGCCTCATAATCATGAATCAGTAACAACATGCTGCGGCGTGCAGCCCGATCCCATAATATTTTCTCAAAATAGGCCCTCGGCCTCACTCAGTCATCATTCTCTTAAGCCACTCGGGCTATCAGTAAAAGCAGGGTGCTCAGCCCAAAACAACATTTTCATATATGTTTCAAAACAGTATAGTAAAAACTGAGTTATGAAATCAATGAGTATAACATGACGGAGTATAGATTTCAAATCGAAAACAGTGAGGAAACAGTAGTAAAAAGCCCCTAAGGGTCCAACAGCTTGGCACGAGGCCCAAACATGGCATTCAGCCCAAAACATAGTAATACTTTCCAAAGCACAATAGTATCAAATAGTTTTCAATCAAATATGCGACTTAAAAGTCGTACGGGGCGGACCAAGTCACAATCTCCAATGATGCACGCCCTCACGCTCGTCATTTAGCGTGTGCGTCACCTCAAAGTAGTGAAACGATGTGAAATCCGAGGTTTCATACCCTCAGGACAACAATCATTACTTACCTCAAACCGGACGAAAATCTACATCGCGATTCCCTTGCCTCTCGAATCGACCTCCAAATGCTCCGAATCTAACCAAAATCAGTATATTATCATCAATATACGCTAAAGGAATGAATTCCCTATGAAAATTATCAAATTAGACCAAAAATCCCGAATTTGGCTCAAACCCGACCCCCGAGCCCACGTCTCGGAATCCGATTAAAATTGCAAAAACTAGAAATCCCATTCACCCACGAGTCCAACCATACCAATTTTGCTAAATTCCAACATCAACTCGACCCTCAAATCTTCAATTAGAGTCTTGGAGGATTTCTACCATTTTCAACCCAAAAATAAGTAATCTAGTTGGAATATTCGATGATAATCCCATATTATTGACTAACAATGACCACAAGTAACTTATCTCAAGTTTCCCGTGAATTCTTGCTCAAAAATCATCCAGAAACAAAATTGAAGACTAGGGTATAGAACCTTACCTCCTTGATGAAGATCTTGTGATAATTCTTTGTTAATCTTCAAAGATTTGAGTAAGAATTGAAGAATGATTTGATGAAGATCACTTTTTCACACTAGAGCTCCCTCTCTCACTCTAAAGCATCAGATTTTTGTTCAAAAATGACCCAAAAATATACCCCAAAGCCTATTTATCAAAATGGGGTCGGGTTATAAAAATAGGGGAATTAACCCTCCGAAATCAAGTATGCGATCGCAGAATCCATCGCATAATGGGTATGCGGGCCGCGCACGCGTCGCATAACTCGGTGCCCAAAACTGGGCAGTTTAGAGCATTCTGCGACCAGTTTTGCGGTCACATATCAAGTATGAGGACCGCATAATTGATATGCGATCGCATAATTTCTCCCACAGGATTGCATTTTTCTAGCCTTTGGTAATTTGGTCATAACTTTGTGTAGGAATGTCCAAATGACGAACGGTTTGAAGCGTTGGAAACTAGACTCAAATATCTTTAATTTGATAGGTTGTGAACCACATAACACCAAGTATATATAAAGATATGATTGTCAAAAATAGGGTATTGTGCGCATTCTCTTGAAATTTTAGTCTATTATGTAATTTTTCAACTCGGCTTAGACTTAGGACATTCTTTAGATCCAATATCTCTTATAATATGTCTCGTACACTTATTATCATGTCCAATTGATATCCATAATATTAGTAGTCCTCGTCCGCACATAAAACAATATAATTTAGAACACGTCAACTTTCTTATTTCGCCAAAATGCGCCGAATTGTCCTACGGACTTCTAAATCGAAATCCGGACACACGCCTAAGTCCGAAATCACCATAAGAAGCTATTGACATCATTAACAATTCATTCCGAGGTCGTTTGCTCAAAAGTCAACTCTCCGGTCAACTTTACCAAATAAATCACCAACTTAAGAGACTAAGTGTCTCATTTCACTCCATGTCCACTCCGAACACAGAACAACCAACACGATATGATGAAATACCGCTGAAAAACACATAAAGAAGCAGAAATGAGGGAAACGGAGAGGTAACTCATGAAACGACCGGCCGGGTCGTTACATCCTCCCCCTCTTAAACAAACGTTCGTCCTCGAACGAGTCAGGAAATATACCCGAAGCCTCAAACAAGTGTGGGTATCGGCTCCGCATCTCCCGCTCGGTCTCCCAAGTGGCCTCCTCCACGGGCCGAACTCTCCACTGCATTTTCACTGACGCTATATCCTTTGATCTCAACTTTCGGACCTACCGCTCCAAAATAGCCATTGGCTCCTCATCATAAGTCAAATCACCGTCTAACTGAACCGTGCTGAAATCCAAAACATGTGACGGATCGCCAATATAATTCCGGAGCATAGAAACATGAAATACCGGGTGCACACTCGACAAGCTAGGTGGCAAAGCCAGCTCATAAGCCACCTCCCCAATCTTTCGAAGCACCTCAAAAGGCCCAATGAACCAAGGACTCAATTTACCTTTCCTTACCAAATCTCATAACACCCTTCATGGGTGAAACCTTTAGTAGAACCTTCTCCCCAACCATGTAAGACACATCACGAACCTTCCTGTCAGCATAACTCTTTTGTCTCGATTGTACGAAGCCGCTCCTGAATCACTTTCACCTTGTCCAAAGCATTCTGCACCAAGTCTGTACCCATAAGCCTAGCCTGATGATTGTTGTTATATGCAAACTCCGCGAGTGGTAGAAACTGATCCCATGAACCCCCAAAATCAATGACACAAGCGCGCAACATGTCTTCCAATATCTAAATGGTGCGCTCGGACTTCCCGTCTGTCTGAGGGTGA
This sequence comes from Nicotiana attenuata, assembly GCF_001879085.1. NCBI lineage: Eukaryota > Viridiplantae > Streptophyta > Magnoliopsida > Solanales > Solanaceae > Nicotiana > Nicotiana attenuata. The sequence goes on from NW_017673011.1 coordinate 16,865, forward strand.
AAAGTTGTGCTCAACTCAACCTGAGTACCCAACTTTCTCTGTACGGCCCTCCAAAATTGCAAAGTGAACTGAGTACCTCTATCTGAAATGATGGAAACTGGGACACCATGCAAGCGAAAAATCTCTCGGATATAAATCTCTGCTAACCGCTCTGATGAATAGGTAGTACACACAGGAATGAAGTGCGCGGACTTGGTCAGCCGATCCATAATCACCCAGATAGCATCGAAATACCTCAAAGCCCGTGGGAGCCCAACTACGAAATCCATGGTGATCCGCTCCCACTTCCGAAATTATCTATAAGATCAGAATCTCACATCTATACACTGAATAAGTCCGAACAAGCTGTATCAAACCATATCCGTACCCAAGATGTAATCACATGATATACCACATATCACTCGTGGCGATAACTTCTAATCACAACAGTTGCTCAAATAACCCAATACCAGTAACAAACCCTCTTATCAAGCAAGACCTCATTCCAACCCTTTCGTATACTGCCAATGATGAATAAAACATGCAGAAAGTCATAACTATTCCTCAGATCAACCAGTCGTGGAGTTTCCTCTCCTTCGGCAAGAACCTTAGTAAATTTCTAAGCCGAATTCCAATATTATCCTTTCAACATGCTGAAATCAAATCCGATAGTATTCATTGTAGATCCCAGTGACCTCATCTCACCCAACACGACTACTCTAGTGACATGACACCTCAATAAAATCTAAAGCCACAACCCGTGCAATACGTGCACCAACAAGCAACAATCCAAATGTACTCAAATCATGGAAAATAATTCAAATGAGAGAGTTGTACCTCAAGCTCACCAGTACCACCACAATACGATGCGAAGAACCCACCACACACCGTAGAACCAGAACACACGAATCTAACTCGAAGGATCATACCTCCACATAACTTTGCTGCAATGCGATCCTATCCAAACACTGATCCACACGAAACATCTCAAGTCACCATGCTCAAAATCAACAACCATGCACAACTTGATGTCTAGTACCAAGAGTGAATCACCATAACCACGGAGATGCAAATGATGCAATGCCATACCAGCCCGAAAGAACATACCCAATACGCAATCAATCGTGCAATACCCAGATGCTCATCTCACTCAAATTCCGCTATAAAGCCCAAATATAAGCATATCCTTTATGCCTTTAATCAACGAATCAGAATCCTGCATAGCATACAAGAGTAACTCACAGATAAATCTCGGAAAACGAACAAGCTTAACAACAACCGAATGGCACCTCCCTCAACAATAGCAACTCGGAGTCAACATACCCGACTCGATGCAAAATACACATCCATATTAGGTCTACCAATGAATCCCAATCAACTCTGGTTGCCTACAATAGATAAATAACTCTTCGAAAGTTCACAATGACTAAATCATAGCACATACTATCATCTGACTAGCTTGCCCGCATCTTCACAGTCCACAACCACGAAATAACTTGTTTCTGAGAACTCCCAGCCTCTAAATCCATAAAGCACACTAATCACCATATCCGATCCCAACTCCACCGCCTGAATATCTAACACATCCCTAATACTCGATCATCCCACGAGGGTACTTGTAAAATTCTCTTGTTCCACCAAGAAAACTTAGTACCGCAATACCAATGAAGCATCCATAACTCAAAAACATCACCCTTTCTGAAATGTATACCTTCACCAAGCCACACCAATCAGTGATCTCATTTATCTAGTCATCTGAAACCGTCCATGCTGCCTAAGAATTTCTAACCTTCCTTTCAAAACTAAACTGTAACCTTACACCTGCAAATCTCAACCCCACACAACATACCGCATCTACTACACCATCCTATGATAAATATGAGAACTTCATAATCCACTCCGAGCTACAAGCAACTACGTACTCATCCAGCTATGAACTTTTCCATTTGATCCCATCTAAAAGAAAATCACTACACATCACATGCTTCTCACACCACTAGAAAATATACTTCTCTAACTGTGGTAGAAACCATCAAGAACTCTCCGAATCCCATTTGCATGAAACCGAACTATCAGGACTGAATCCTTTTAACTCAACCAAGTTATGCAGGTCACCAAAAAAAACCCAAGAGCATTGCCATGAAACACCTATAGAAACTCATTATCTCATAAGCACCTAAAGAACTAATTATATCTCTTACCATACCGATCCAACCTACTACTATGTTGTCCTATCTATTCGAGTTCCTTCTGAATTACCTTCAAGTTGGTACTTCTCCTCGCTATAACACCAGAATCCTCAACCCAGACTCACCACACGAGACCTAAGAATAAAACCACACCGTCTAAGGCTCATAAGCCGCTAAATACTCTCTCAAATATCCCCAAAAGCACCACAAAATACTTACTCTGAAGAGACTTCCTGCGAATCTAAAGTCATTACCTTCACCTTCCTAATACTGATATGTAGAATCAATAATGATATAGAAATACAACAAGTCTTGGCATCCTCCAATGTAAACCTCAGTTTCTAGCCAAACACACATCCCGAAGGTCTCCAATCACTACATGTAAAACTTGAATCCTTTAAAACCATTCGCGGGAGTCATCCACTCTACTCAGGTTTCAATTGGACTGATCAAATGATCCGAACGACCTGCACCCCATTAGCACTCCAACACCCTAGGAAGTAACCCCACCTTAATGCAACCAAATAAATTCCTGCTCTATGCATCGTACCTCCTTCACAAATAACAACTCAAGTCATTTTATGATTCTCATACATCTATAAAGTATAACATAACCTTTATTAAATTTCCTTTACTCTAGCCATCCTCGATCTCAACCCCTGCAAGCCACAACTGGTTCACTAGTATACCTTAAACTGAAACCAATACAACACATAAACGTGCAATCAACTAATCAATAGCAGACTCCCCCACTTGGCTCAAAGCCATAGGTCAAAACACACAGAACTCACAATGCCCATACTCTACTACTGCCATAATACCATGGTGAGATTAAACTAAATCCTTCATAAGCTCGTGCAACACAACCCATCTAGTACTTTAAATCATCTGCATATCTCACATTCATCCTCGTAACAGACAAGCCAACTCTCATAAACGACCCAAGCTCAAATTTCAACAACACAAATATAGTTCAATGATAAAAGAGGACTTCCAACCAACAACATGGGGATCACACGCCCTCAGGACACCCCGCAGGAGATAACCCACCTGTTGCGCCTCAAACTAACATCTCTTCATGCCCTTCCACCATCATAAACATCACGCAATCACTTAACCCTCTAAGTCTGAACTCATAACACAGCATGAAGATCTACTCCACTCCACAACTAAACTACACAAGAGGTCCTTCAACACCCCCATGGCTCGAGACCATACCCCAACTTAAGACAGAAGTCAAGCACCCAATAGTCCTTGCTACATTTCCACCAAACTCTTCTTGCCACATTCGAACAATCTGAACACATCTCGCAATCAAATCATACTCATCATATAGCCATCCAGCCACTAACTCCACTAATAGGGACACTAACGGATATATAAATCTAAAAGCACGTGCTCACACAATCAATACCTCAGTGCTCAAGCTACAGTCAAAACTCGGCCTCAAGTGCTCCAAACTGGCCCATTATCAACATGCCAAGATCACATCTCGCACCTCATCCAGAGAATCACAAGCCGTCGATGCATAGTGGATATCGAGCGCTCATGTTCAAATACGAATGCGTGGAAGGAATTTCAAGAGTTACATTTAAGGCTGAATCAATGACGCACAATAAGAATTCAAGAATGTGGGATTTCCTAAAGGTTTTGCAACCTCTCAAAGATAAGTACAGAAGTCTCCATACCGATCCGCAAGACTCTACTAAACCCGCTCATGACTCGTGAGACCTATGTAGCCTAGGCTCTGATACCAACTTGTCACGACCCCAAAACCAACCCGGTCGTGATGGTGCTTATCATGAAACTAGGCCAGCCGACACCATCCCAAATCAAATTAATATTTCAAAATAAGGACGTTTTAAGCGATTAATTTAGATAAAATCCCATAACATGAGTCCAAATAACAAGTGCGGAAAGAAACACAAGCCCGACATCGGGGTGTCACAAGTCACGAGCATCTACTAAGGTCTAAATACAATGATGACTATCACAGTCTGGAAAATACTAAACACAGTCTAAGGAAGATAAGAGGGAGCAGAGCAAAGCTGCGAATGTAATGCAGCTACCTTGCCGACTCCGGAAGACCCGCTGGATGAAAGATCAGCGCTCGCAATCACAATCCGCAACTCCTGGATTTGCACACAAGGTGCAGGGAGTAATGTGAGTACGCCAACTCAGTAAGTAATAAAAGTAAATAAAGACTAAGCAGTAAGAAAACACATAATCCACATCATAACACCATAGTGAATACAGTACGTTTCCAAAATAGTATATAAATCATATCATCTCGTTAAAATCGAATTTCAGTAAAAATCCTTTGAAAAATGTCTTTTAACAGTTTCAACAAAGATTCAATGAAGTTTAGATTAAAAATGATGAAAATCATAAATAGCTCCTCGGGCAAAACATCACTCACGAACCGCCCCTCGGGCAAACATGAATCATAAACCGCCCATCGGGAAAACATCACAATCAATCATAATCAGCCCCTCAGGCACAACATGAATCAAGAACTGCCCCTCGGGAAAAACATGGATCAAGAACAACCCCTCAGGCGACATATCATATCATAACCAGCCCCTCGGGCTAACATCATATCACTCACACAGGGTACCCACGCTCACTAGGGGTGTACAGACTCCGGAGGGGCTCCTACAGCCCAAGCGCTACAATCTGCACGGACAACTCACGTTGTATCACATACCTGCGCTCACTAGGGGTGTGCAGACTCCTGGAGGGGCTCCTACAGCCCAAGCGCTATAACAAGCCACCTCGTGGAATAATCAAACAGGCCCTCGGCCCTCATAACAAGCCACCTCGTGGCATAATGAATCAGGCCCTCGGCCTCATAATCATGAATCAGTAATAACATGCTGTGGCATACAGCCCGATCCCATAATATCCTCTCAAAACAGGCCCTCGGCCTCACTTAGTCATCATTTTCTCAAGCCACTCGGGATATCAACAAAAACAGGGTGCTCAGCCCAAAATAACATTTTCATATATGTATCAAAACAGTATAGTAAAAACTGAGTTATGAAATCGATGAGTATAACATGACGGAGTATAGATTTTAAATCGAAAACAGTGAGGAAACAGTAGTAAAAAGCCCCTAAGGGTCCAACAGCTTGGCACGAGGCCCAAACATGGCATTCAGCCCAAAACATAGAAATACTTTCCAAAGCACGGTAGTATCAAATAGTTTTCAATCAAATATGCGACTTAAAAGTCGTACGGGGCAGACCAAGTCACAATCCCCAACGATGCATGCCCCCACACTCGTCATTTAGCGTGTGCGTCACCTCAAAGTAGTGAAACGATGTGAAATCCGGGGTTTCATACCCTCAGGACAACATTTACAATCATTACTTACCTCGAACCGGACAAAAATCTACACCGCGATGCCCTTTCCTCTCGAATTGGCCTCCAAATGCTCCGAATCTAACCAAAATCAGTATATTATCATCAATATACGCTAAAGGAATGACTTCCCTATGAAAATTATCAAATTAGACCATAAATCCCGAATTTGGCTCAAACCCAGCCCCCGGGCCCACGTCTTGGAATCCGATAAAAATTGCAAAAACTAGAAATCCCATTCACCCACGAGTCCAACCATGCCAATTTTGCTAAATTCCGACATCAACTCGACCCTCAAATCTTCAATTAGTGTCTTGGAGGATTTCCACCATTTTCAACCCAAAAATAAGTAATCTTGTCGGAATATTCGATGATAATCCCATATTATTGACTAACAATGACCACACGTGACTTATCTCAAGTTTCCCGTGAATTCTTGCTCAAAAATCATCCAGAAACAAAATTGAAGACTAGGGTATAGAACCTTACCTCCTTGATGAAGAACTTGTGATAATTCCCTGTTAATCTTCAATGATTTGAGTAAGTGTTACACCCCAAGTTTTCATACGTGAGAGTACGTTGTAAGTCATTGATGTAAGCTCGAAAATGAGATTATATTTGGAAGCAAATAAAGTAAGTTAATCATGTTACCTTGGAGGCTACAAATATTTAAGATCATGAATAACAAGTACCAAGAGGGTTGGAAATCTTAGAAGCTAAACCAATTGAAGAAAATAAGTTTTGTCGAAAGTCGACAAGTTTGGAATGTTATAACATGTACTTTGGGGTGAGACTAGGGTTCTTAACATGATAAGGAGGTTATTCTATGAGTTATTTTAGTCGTATGATATTCATTCTCTACATTTTGAAGGCAAGCAAGTTGTGGAACAAGAGTTGGCAAAGGTCATCACAAGTTACGTTCATAAATTTGCTGAAATTTAGGTCAAATGTATCTGATCATTTCTCCAAATATACTTGGAATCATGGGGTGTTCTACCTACCAAATTGAAGATCTACGAGTCTAGTTTCTAACGCATTAAACCGTTCATCAATACGACATCGGAGTAGAGAGATATTCGCGTTTTCGCGAGACCGCGCAAGCAGCTCCCAATGGGACCCACTTAGGCGGTGGTCGACCTACTTCAATTTATAAACGATTTGGACGCCTTTTTTTCACTTATTTTCAACTCAACTTCGTCTCCAAACTTCTCCTAACCCTTCTAAACAGATTCCACAAGGGTTTGAAGTGATTCCAAAGTGATTACACCATATTTCAACATCAAAACTTAGTTCTAGTGAAGAACAACACCTCTTTGAGGTTGTGTTGTCATTGAGGATTGTTGTGGGCTGTATTTGGATGAAATTCCAAGTTGTTGCTGCTGTCTAAGGTAAGTATAACAGCCTACTAATTGTTCTCAAGCTTGCTTGTATGTTGGTTAAGTTGTTAGGATGATAAACTACAAGATAGTACTTGGATTAGCTTAAGTCACTTCTATGGTGTTGTATTGCTATTTAGGGTTGTTGTGAGCTGGATATAACTTGGATTTCGACTTGAAGTTACTATAGGAGTTGTGTGTATTGTGTTCTTGCATGTGCTTAAGGTTATCTTGATGTTGATTAAGTTAAATGGATGGAGTAGACATGAACTAGTGAATAAAGCTACTAATTGAAGATAGTTGGAGTTGAGGATTGTTTCCTTTGTTATAAATATATGGTATAAGGATGGAATCATTGATGAATGACTTCATTATCATGTTAATTATAGTTTTAAATTAATGTAAGAAGTCTATAAGGGGTGATATGGGTTATACGGATTCCAATCGGAGCTTGCCGCTCGTCGTGAAGTAGTTGTGACTTGTTGTTGTTATATGGTGTCTTGTTATTGATATTTATAGGTTGCTGGACTTCCCTGGCTGTTGTTGTTGGTATATGGTATTGGAGGAGGCCCTTGTTACAAGGGAGATGCTGCCCGAATTTACGTAGACGAGCTATTAGCTTAAGTTACAGACTTAGCCTTTGTCAACACTGATTTTGAATCTCCTTATGCTATGATAGATCGAGTTGACTTGTTTGAAGAGTTGCTTAGAAGGTATTAAGGACTCAACATGTTTAAGGTATGTTAAGGCTCTTCCTTCATTCTTTTGGCATGATCTAAAGTGAAACGAACATAAACGATACGCTATTTCATAATGAATCTACTCCTAGCAACTAAGGTTGTCCATGTTATTATTTCCTTACAAAGTTATTCCAAGAAAGTATATATGATCCTTGAGTCCTAGTGAAGTTCATATTGATGGCATGATGTCCATAATGTTAATCGATGGTGCAATGACCTTATGTCACTCCAAAAGGTTTAGAACGTGACTCCATGAGTCCAGCATGCATTATATACGTATCTACTTTACTCTACCGAGCCGCGCTATAGTCGGCCGGGTATGGCACCTATTGTGCAACCACTAATCAGTTGGGTTTACCGAGCTCCACGTGGCCGGGTACGATTCTACCGAGCCTTATGATTGCCGGGTATGTTTTTATGATGCTGATGCCTATAGAGGTGTATGTTTTTAAAAGTTATGTATATATATGTATTATGCATTTCATGTCAGTAGCCCCCAGAGGCACTCAGATGTTACAGGTTGTATCTCCTCTATCTCTCTTTACATTACTGTTCTGGTTTATGTTTTCCTGCCTTACATACTCGGTACTTTATTTGTACTGACGTCCCTTTTGCCTGGGGACGCTGCGTTTCATGCCCGCAGGTCCCGTTAGACAGGTTGACATTCCTCCTAGTAGGCTATCAGCTCAGCGAAGGTGTTGGTGTACTCCACTTGCTCCGGAGTTGCCTATTTGGTCAGTATGCTTTGGATATGTATTGATTGGTATGGCGGGGCCCTGTCCCGACCTTTATGATTTTATGTACTCTTAGAGGCTTGTAGACAGATGTCAGGTGTATGGGTACTTGTATGGCCTTGTTGGCCTATGTTTTGAATTTACAAATAGTCATGTCGGCCTTATAGGCCCGTATGTCACATGTATAAGTTTGTATATCATGTTGGGTCATCATATGTTGAGTAGTCCCTTATGTTTTATTCTTGTTATCTCATGAAGGGTTTTCTAGCTCATTTACCTATGATAGTATGATAAGAAAGATATGTTACGCTGGTACTCGGTTGAGTAAGGCACCGGGTGCCCGTTGCGGCCCTTCGGTTTGGGTCGTGACAGTAAGAATTGAAGAATGATTTGATGAAGATCACTTTTTCGCTCTAGGGCTCCCTCTCTCACTCTAACGCATCAGATTTTTGTTCAAATATGACCCAAAAATATACCCCAAAGCCTATTTATCAAAATGGGGTCGGGTTATAATAATAGGGGTATTAACCCTCCGAAATCAAGTATGCAATCGCAGAATCCATCACATATTGGGTATGCGGGCCGCATACGCATCGCATAACTTGGTGCCCAAAACTGGGCAGTTCTGGAGCATTCTACGACCAGTTTTGCGGTCACATATCAAGTATGAGGACCGCATAATCGATATGCGATCGCATATTTCTCCCACGGGATTGCATTTTTCCAGCCTTTGGTCATAACTTTGTGTAGGAATGTCCAAATGACGAATGGTTTGAAGATATGATCGTCCAAAATAGGGTCTTGTGCGCATTCTCTTGAAATTTTAGTCTATTATGTAATTTTTCAACTCGGCTTAAGACTTAGGACTTTCCTTAGACCCCATATCTCTTATAATATGTCTCGTACACTTATTATCATATCCAATTGATATCCATCATATTAGTAGTCCTCGTCCGCACATAGAACAGTATAATTTAGAACACGTCAACTTTCTTATTTTGCCAAAATGCGCCAAATTGTCCTACGGACTTCTAAATCCAAATCCGGACACATGCCTAAGTCCGAAATCACCATAAGAAGCTATTGACATCATTAAAAATCCATTCCGAGGTCGTTTGTTCAAAAGTCAACTATCCGGTCAACTTTACCAACTAAATTACCAACTTAAGAGACTAAGTGTCTCATTTCACTCCATGACCACTCCGAACACAGAACAACCAACACGATATAATGAAATACCGCTAAAAACACATGAAGAAGCAGAAATGGGGAAAATGGAGCGGTAACTCATGAAACGACCGGCCGGGTCGTTACAAAAATAAATCAAGGCCACTTTTAATAATTAAATATAAACATGACATGGACACCTAACATGAAAAATTTCGTCAAATGGTGGTTGCAAATGCAGTTTTAATATTGAAATTGTGGAATTATTGTTAGAAGCATTATCAAAAGACATACACAATACTTTTTGCTTGAGATCATAAATTTCAACAACTTCACAAATAGTAGTACTTATAAACATAGCAGTATGACTCTGATCTTCATCATATTTAAAAGCAATAATACGTTTTTGCATACAATAATTATCATCTATCCAATGACATGTAATCGTCAAATATTCATTTTCATTAACAGCATGGCCAATATCAAAAGTTAGAGAAACTCTACAAGGAAGGTGGCTAAACAAATAACGTATGTATGTTTGATATTATCCATGAAGTCTAAAGATATCAGATCTACAAGTACTTCTAGGGATACCTTTAAATAAAGGATTATAAATCCTTTGAATATACATAATAAGATATGATGAAGAAGTAAAAGAAAAAGGTAGACAACACAAAGCAATCATTTTTGCTAACTCCTCACGATCCTTCATTTTATTATATTTCATAAGTCCTCCAGTAGTAGGGTTTATAGTTGCTTGATTTTCATCTCCATCAGAGCCTCATTCTATAGGATGCTCAATTCTCATATGTCTACTAAGTGTCCCAGTCCCCCCTAATTGTCCTCCAGTCTTATGTTTAAAAGTATCATTACAAAGTTTGCATTTAACTCTATCAGTACCTTCTATTTTGTCAAAAAAATTCCAAACATTACTTCTTCTTCTCCGATTAGTAGTCGGGGCCACAGGTGCCCTACTACTACCACCATGACCACCACCCCTGCTACCAGCTCCAACACTACTAGGTGTAAGTCTTATCTCATCTTCCATTTCTAATTCATTATCTCTATGCCGAAATTTTCCTGTAATAGTTCATAATCTATATTATTATCAGGTAATGTTTCAGGAATATGTGTAGAGTCATTTAAATTACTTCTTGATGTTGAAGCAGAAGTACTACCTCTTTTTTTATTTCCCCGATTAGTAACCTGATTACAAACTCTTTTTGCAGCATTAAACATATTGTGAAAATTTAACTACTAGCAAAAATTAAATATGCAAATAAAATAGTAAATAAGAGAAAGAATTGGAGGAAGTGCACTGAATTCGATAATAAATTGAACACTTGATGATTTCGCAACTCCAATATTACCACGAAGAAACGTCAATTGTTCAAACTTCAAATATTAAATAATACGATAAATGAAATTCCAAAAAAAATGAGAGCCAAATACTTAATTGCACTTTAGGTGAAGAATGAGAGAATGATAATTGAGAATATGAGTTTGAGAAATGAGAGATGAGTGAATAAATGAAGAAGAGGGGGCTGTATTTATAGTTTTTCAAAGGGCTAATTAGGTAATTACAAAAAATATTTATTTTTTTAAAAAAAAAGCCCAAAAATGGGCTATTTGTGCAAAGCTGCCGTTGGGAAATGGCTCCAAGGCTAGAAGACTATTGCCAACGGTCAGTAAAAAGGCCCCACTACAAAATAAAAATTAAGTAGCAGTACCGGTCTGGGCCGGTCAGGTTAACCGGTTCTACAGTAAAAACCGTTGACCAGATTTGACCGGGCTGGTTAACCGGTAGCCCCGATGTAAACGGACCAACCCCCTTACCCCATTAACCCAGCCCCACCTGGCCCCCTTGTACCGGTCTGGGCCGGTTCCGGTTTTAACCGGTCTAGGCCGGTCCGGTTACGTTTAAACCCGGCCCGTTAGACACCCTTAAGTTAATGTGCTCAACCGAGCTCTAGTAGCACGGGTAGGTGCTCAAGGTGTTAAACAGTGATTTCAGACAACTCCGGTGCAGTTCTCAGCACGTTCGAGGACGAACGTATGTTTAAGTGGGAGAGAATGTAATGACCCGACCGGTCGTTTTGAGCTCTAGCACGTCGTTCGGCAGTTTGAGGCCATGAGCAGCTCCACATCAGGTATTATGACCTGTATGCGTGGTCAGAATTGAATTCGAGGAAGTTCGAGGTTGATTTGGAAAGAAAATTCTCATTAGAAAGCTTTAAGTTGGCAGAATTGACTACGATTGGATTTTTGAGTAAACGACCTCAGAATCAGGATTTGGAGGTTCCAGCAGGTTTGTATGATGATTTTAGACTTGGACGTATGTCCGGATCGGGTTTTGGATGACCTGGGAGTGTTTTTGCGCCTATTGTGGAAGTTAGCATTTTTGGGTGAATTTCATAAATTTGGGATGAAGTGTATTTCAGTGTTAACGATGTCCGTTTGGGATTCCGAGTCTGGGAACAACTCCGTATGGTGATTCTGGTATTGGCAGCGCAATCGGAAGTGGATTTGGAGGTCCGTAGCTCATTTTGGAGTCATTTGGATGAAGTTAGAAATTTGAAGGTTTTTGAGAAGTTTGACCAGAGGTTGACTTTTTAATATCGGGGTCGGATTGCGATTTCGGAAGTTAGAGCAGGTCCGTAATGTCAAACATGACTTGTGTGCAAAATTTGAGGTCAATCGGACGTGATTTGATAGGTTTCGGCATCGAATGTTGAAGTTTGAAGTTCTAAAGTTCATTAAGCTTGGATTAGAGGGCGATTCATGGTTTAAGCATTGTTGATGTGGTTTGAGGCCTCGAGCAGGTCTGCATTATGTTTTGGGATTGGTTGGTATGATTGGATGGGGTATCGGGGGCCTCGGGTGGATCCTGGATGGTTAACGGATCAAGGTTTGGAGTTGAGGAGCTGCTGAAGTTGGAGAGCTGCTGGTTTAATCGCACCTGCGGAGTGGGCACCGCAGGTACAAGAAGCGCGAAGGAAGCCGCAGAAGCGGAAAAAAGGACTGGAGCAGGGGAGTCGCAGGAGCAGTCATTTGGGCGCACCTGTGGGAGCGCAGGTGCAAAGGTGAAGGGCGCAGAAGCGGAGAATGGCGCAGGTGTGAAGAAGACGCCGCAGAAGCGGCTAAAGGGCCGCAGATGCGAAAGTCGTTTGGGCAGAAGGGTTCTTTAAAAATCGGTAATTGGCCATTTTTTCCCCATTTTTCATTTGGTGTGGGCGATTTTGGAGAGCTTCAAGGGGAGAAATTCTTCAAGTATCACAAGGTAAGTTGTTCCCACTCATTACAAGTTAAATACATGATTTAGATACGAATTAAAGTATGGAAATTTGTAGAAATTTGGTGTTTGAGGAAAAACCTAGAAGATTGGTATTTTCGGATTTTGACCACGATTTTGGTCATGAAATTGAGAGTAAATTATATATTTGAGTTCATGAGGTTATGGGCAAACTTTATCTTCAAAAAATTTCGGAATCCGGGCACGTGGGCCCGGGGGTGATTTTGTCAACTTTTCGATCGGGGTTTGAAATTGTTATAAATTGGATTATAATGAGTATTCTAGTGTATATTATTCGATTTGCATAATTATTGGCTAGTTTTGGAGTGTTGTGCATCGGTTTGAGTCGTCGGAAGGACTTGGAAGCCGGTTATGGAGCTTCGGAGCGAGGTGAGTCTCCTTTCTAACCTTGTAAGAGGGAATTGTACCCATAGGTGAATTAATTGAATATGTGCTTCTATTTGTGGGGGCTACGTACACACGAGGTGAAGAGAGTCCGTGCGTAGCTACTATTATGCTTATGTCTGGGTAGTCTAGGACCCAAAAGCATGCTCTACTTGAAATAATTGTAACCTTATTGATAGTTTAAATTGCTTTAATCGTATCGAAGTGGTAAATGATTTTCTAAAAGAGTAAAACTTCATTTTCTCGACTTGTAAAAGAGAAATTGACACCTCCTTGAATAATTGTTTCCTTGATGAAGTCTTGACTGACTGTTTAAATGTGTGTTTCTATATGTACATGCGTCGCATGCATGATTCGCGAGCGGGGTGATTGTTATTTATATTTGACCGCGTCGCATGTATGATTCACGAGCGGGGTAATAGATGCATCTATGGTTCGTGTCATTCGACCCTCTGGCAGTGCACAGTGTAAATATTGTTGGATCGGGCCGTACGACCTCGGCATGATTTGCGCATGCTTGTATTGCTTGCCTTAAAATTCGTAGATGTTGATATTTGTTCTCCCTGGCTTGAGATAAATATATAAATGATGAAAATGAATTTGGGAATTTCCTATAAACGAAAGAATTGTTACTTGCCTCATGCTATTGAGTTACAACCAATTTTTATGAAAATCCTCGCTTTACTATATTATTGGTATATTATTATTGGACCACTAGTAAGTGTCGAAGTCGACCTCTCGTCTCTACTTCTTCGAGATTAGACAGGATACTTACTGAGTACACGTTGTTTTTGTACTCATGCTACACTTGCTGTGCATTTTTGTTGCACAGGCACATGTACCTCTAGTGGCCTAATGGGCGTAGCAGCATGGATGATACGGAGACTTATGTGAGCTGCATTCCTCGAGGCGACCTGCAGCCAACATAGTCTCTTTTAGTGTATTGTATTTACTTTCTGTCCAAATTTGTATTGCGGACAGTTATTGTACTTTATTTGATTGCCTAGTGATTGTTATGCACTTGTGACACCGGGTTCTGGAATAATTATGAGATTATTCAATATTGAGTTTGTTAAAGACATCAATATTTATTCATTGAAATTCATTATTTTTTAACGTATAAAGGAAACGATTTCAAAATATTAAAACAAGAAATTACTAGTTAATTGGTGTTGGCTTGCCTGACAGCGGTGTGCAGCGCCATCACGGCCTTTAATGGATTTTGGGTCGTGACACAGGTGATGTGGCAGTCCTCATTGACCAGCAATTACATTTGTCTAATTGATCATTATTTTAAGTTTTCTTCTCTCATTTTAATAGGATACTCAATTATTAAATCTAAACAGTTAAGCTATTAAAAATGAAAAGCACGGTTTCAGAATTTTTGGCGAACCAACCGTTAAAAAGCAAAACTTTCACGTTTAAGTTCATCCAAACTATTAGGGTTTAATTTAATTGCACCTCTTTAATACTCCAAATACAAAGGGATATACCACTATTTTAGAATTCTCCAGAAACAACGTCACTCAAATTAAAAATTACAAGTTCTCAATTTTGATAGGAATCCAATTGAATTCCAGTTATGAACGACAATTAAGCTCACCTAAAGAGCAAGGTTTTTGGAATTGCTCTTGAACAGTGTGCTCGATGAGAACCCAATAATGGTTCAGCATATTTGGAGAGATGAAAAAGAGACAAGAAGAAGGAGAAAAACTTATTTCTTATTCAAACATTACATGAGAATAATTCCCAGATTTTGGAAGACTTCCACCTATATAGAAGAGCGGGAAAGTTAGTTGTAACTAACTTTAGGAACTCTTTCTTCAGCTAACTAACACGTGCGACTCACGTGACTAACTAACAATACTAACTAACAATTTCTTAACAACCACTAACTAATTTTTGAACAGGATCGTATCAACTACCCCCCTCTACAGATAATTCTTGTCCTCAAGGATCCAGTAAAGGAAACCTCTGCTTCATTTCATAGTAGACCTCCCAAGTGCTGTCTTCAGGAGCAGTATTAAACCATTTGACCAGGATCTGAGAAACTGCACGCCCTTGTTTCTTGAATCATGCGCCTCTCCAATATAGCTTCAGGTTCCAATAGAACATGGCCTTCATCTGAGTGTACCACTGGCAAGGTGACTGCAGCTGAGTGAGAACCAATCTTCCTCTTCAATTAGGAAATGTGAAAAGTAGGATGAATCTTTGTACCCACAGGCAGGTCCAAAGTGTAAGCAACTGCTCCTACTTTAGCAATGATTTGGAAGGGACCAAAAAACTTAGGTGAGAGTTTCTGATGCCCATGAGACTTGAGAGAGAGTTGACTATAGGGTTGTAGCTTGACATAAAACCAATCACCTACTGTATATGCCCTGTCAGTTCTTCCTTTATCAGCTTGATTCTTCATCCTGTTCTGAGCTTTTTCCAAATGGGATTTCAGCAATCTGAGGATAGCTTCTCTAGCTTGCAAACTTCTATCAACCAAGTCTAATTGAGAGTCAAATTTCATATAAGGAAGCAAGGGGGGAGGCTTCTGGCCATAGACTGCTTCATAAGGGGTCATTTTGGTGCTGGAATGATAGGATGTGTTGTACCACCATTCAGCTAGTGGTAGCCATTGTGGCCATGTTCTTGGTTTCTCAAATGTCATGCACCTAAGGTAGCCTCTACACATCTATTAACCACCTCTGTCTGGCCATCAGTTTGAGGGTGATAGGCTGTGGAGGTAAGGAGAGAAACCTGCTGTAACTTGAATAGCTCTTTCCAGAACTTGCTGGTGAACACAGGATCTCTATCAGACACAATAGACTTAGGCATCCCATGAAGCCTAAACACCTGATCCATGAACACTTGAGCCACCTCTAAAGCAATATAAGGATGTTTGAGAGCAATGAAATGAGCAGCTTTGCTTAGTCTATCTACCACCACAAAGATTACTTCCTTTCCAGCCACCTTAGGGAGACCTTCAATAAAATCCATGGATATATCCTGCCAAACCCTTTCTGGTATAGGCAAAGGCTGTAGTAGTCCTGGATAAGCCACATTTTCAGTTTTGCATTTCTGACACACATCACAACTCCTTATATGGTTGTAAACATCCTGCTTCATTTTCTTCCAATAAAAATCTTGTTTAAATCTCTTTAGTGTGGTTGTAATGCCAGAATGACCCCCTATAGGGCTATCGTGGTAGTAGGATAAGAGCTGAGTTCTGAGTGCTTGATCAGCACCAATCACCAATTTATTCTTCCTGCTTAGAATCCCATTGTGAAACCTATAGTAAGGTTTAGTGTTTTGGCCCTCTTGTATGGATTTGACCAGCTGTTGAAGTGTGGGATCCTGGGTCCATGAAGCCTTCACTAACTCCAAAATGTCTGAACTGACATTGGAAATGCTGTACAGCTGAATATCCTCTTCCCTTCTAGATAAGGCATCAGCAACCACATTCTCTTTTCCTTTCTTGTAGTCAATAGAGTAGTCATAGCCAAGCAACTTGACTAGCCATTTCTGCTGGCTAGGAGTAGTGATTCTCTGCTCCAATAAGTATTTAAGGCTGTGGTGATCAGTCTTGATGGTGAATGGTCTTCCCAGCAAATAGGGTCTCTATTTTTGTACAGCAGATACTAAAGCCAGCAATTCCCTTTCATATACTGATAGTACCCTGTTCTTGGTTGACAGACCTTTACTAAAGAAAGCAATAGGTCTATTGTCTTGAGCTAGAACAGCTCCAATCCCTCCACTAGAAGTATCAATCTCAACTGTGAATGTTTTTGAAAAATCAGGAAGAGCTAGAACAGGTGCTGAAGTAATGGCCCTCTTTAATTCATCAAAAGCAGTAGTAGCTTCAGCATTCCATTGGAAATTATCCTTCTTGAGCAAATTAGTTAGAGGCCTTGCAATTACACCATACCCCTTGATAAATCTCCTGTAATAACCAGTCAATCCTAAGAATCCTCTTAGACCCTTGACAGAAGAAGGTAGAGGCCAATCTAGCACCCCTTTAATCTTCTGATTATCCATAGACACTCCATGCTCAGAAATAATGTGGCCTAAGTAGTCAATTTGAGTGACTCCAAAAGCACATTTGCTCTGCTTGATGAACAAGGTATGGAACCTTAATACCTTGAAAGTTTCCTCCAAATGTGCTAAGTGATCAGTCCAACTTTGATTGTATATAAGTATATCATCAAAGAAGACTAGGATAAACTTCCTGAGGAATTTGTGAAAAATCTGATTCATCAAGCTTTGAAAAGTAGAAGGAGCATTAGTTAAACCAAAAGGCATAACTAGGAATTCATAGTGGCCATGGTGAGTCCTAAAGGCAGTTTTAGGTATGTCTGGTTCAAACATCCTAATTTGGTGGTAGCCAGCCCTTAGGTCTAACTTAGAGAAGTATTTAGCACCATGCAATTCATCCAACAGCTCTTCAATTACAGGTATAGGGAATTTATCCTTGACAGTGTGACTGTTTAACTCCCTATAATCCATACATAAACGCCATGATCCATCTTTCTTTTTAACCATTACAATAGGAGATGAATAAGGGCTAGTGCTATTTCTTATAACTCCAGACTCTAACATTTCATTCACCATCTTTTCAATTTCATTTTTCTGCACATTAAGGTACCTATAAGGTCTGATATTAATAGGAGAAGTACCTTCTTTCAGAGTGATCTTGTGGTCATGCAGTCTAGAAGGAGGAAGTTGTTTTGGTTCCTCAAAGAGATCACTGAACTGCTGCAGAATAGCTTGTAATTCCCCACTCCTAACAGGCTCCTTAGTTGCTCCATCCATTAATAACAAACTAATGTCTACAGCTGGCTGTTGTTGTTCCCTGAATAAGCCTACAGATATCATGCATAATTCTGCAGGTTTGGCCAACAACTTGTCCATGCTGCCCTGCTGAATCAACTTAGTAGCTGAAGGTTGTATTCCTCTTAGTGACACCTTATGGCCCATAATGCTGAATTCCATTCTAAGTTTTTTGAAATTCCACATGATATCCCTCAATGTGATCAGCCACTGAATACCCAAGACCATGCTGCACCCTCCAATTGGTAATACCAGCATATCTGAGTCAAAGGATACACCCTGCATCTTCCATATCAATTTCTTGCACATGTAGTTGCTTTTTACCTTCTTCCCATCAGCCACAGACACATCAAATGGGGCTATAGCTGTCAATACACAACCCAATTTCTTGGCAGTATTAAGGTCCAAGAAATTGTGAGTACTGCCAGTATCAATTAGGACTTGCACAGCCTTGCCTTTGACTGACACAGTCACCCTCATAGTCCTAAAATCACGTAAACCATTCATGGCATGAACTGACACATGAGGTAAGATGGACCCCTCATCATCAGTTTCCCATCCTTGACCAATCATACTCAGTAATTCTGCTGAATCTAGCATCACATCCTGTTCCAATTCTATTCCTTCTAATTCTTCTTCCACTTCCATAGAGAACAGTTGTCTCCTATTTTTACACATATGGCCAAAACTGTATTTCTCATCACAGTTATAGCAAAGGCCTTTACTTCTTCTTTCCTTCATTTTAGCAGAGGTTAGTCTTTTGGCATTTCTGTAGGTAGGTTTGGTAGGCAAGGTTTGAGGGTTGGTAAGTTTATTTGATGGCTGGCTAAATTTGGGGGGTATGTGAATGTTGGATTGGGAATTTTGAGGGTTAGCAGATGAAAACCTGGGCATATTTTTGGTTGAATTTGAAGGATTTGAGGGTATCATGAAAACTTGTTTCTGGACTATCAAGGTCTGCTCTTGGATCCTAGCTAAACTGATGGCTTTAGCTAAAGATCTAGGTGCTAACATCTTGACTGGTAACCCAATTTCTAGTTTCAAACCCCTAATGAAACAACTAACAACATACTCTTCTGATAACTCTACTCTAGTTAGCAATTCATCAAACAGATCAACATAATCCTGGACTGAGCTTACCTGCCTTAGGTCCTTAATGTCTCCCATGGGATCATCAAACAACTCAGAACCAAATCGAGCATACCAGCAAGCTACATACTCTCCCCATCTTGGCCAATCCCTGGTCACCCTTTGCTTCATATATGATTGATGCCATTGTAAAGCTCTTCCCTCTAGTTTGCACGAGACTGCTCTCACCTTAGATTCTTCAGGTACTTCCTCATATGCGAAAATTTGTTCGCATTTGTATAGCCAGTCCTTCAACCCTGTGCCATCAAATAAAGGAAATTTTGTATGATAATCGCGATTTGGAGGTTGATGACCCCTAGGACGAGGGCCTGCCACCTCTGGTGTTTCATTCTCGACAGGTAGCTCATGATTTTGGCCTCTCGTTGTCACCAAATTCCCCATTAACATTTTCCTAATTTCTTCCATAGCCTGGGTCACCCTATGGTCGACAGATTTCTGCAATTCTACCATAGTCGATGTTACACACTCTATCGATCCCTTGAGACTATCAACTTCCTTCCTCAACTCATGCATTCGAGTGTTGTGATCGCCTATTTCCACAGATCAAGGGACGATTGCTCTGATAGCAATGATAGGAATCCAATTGAATTCCAGTTATGAACGACAATTAAGGTCACCTAAAAAGCAAGGTTTTGGGAATTGCTCTTGAACAGTGTGCTCGATGAGAACCCAATAATGGTTCTGCGTATTTGGAGAGATGAAAAAGAGAGAAGAAGAAGGAGAAAAACTGATTTCTTATTCAAACATTACATGAGAATAATTCCCAGATTTTGGAAGACTTCCACCTATATAGAAGAGCGGGAAAGTTAGTTGTAACTAACTTTAGGAACTCTTTCTTCAGCTAACTAACACGTGCGACTCACGTGACTAACTAACAATACTAACTAACAATTTAACAACCACTAACTAATTTTTGAATAGGATCGTATCAAATTTCAATGACGAGAAGCAGGCTAGTAAAGATTAGAAACAGTCGTTTAAAATCTTCTTGTTTTCAATTTCAAAGGCACCAAAGCAGACCAACATAGAATTGGTAGGAAACTTTATCTTTGGTTAGATTGTTTTCATGTAAGTCTAAATTAAATTTCTTTCTTACTCATCCCGGGCTTGTATTTGTTTTTCCATCTTGACGTCACAATCGTCGGTTCAACTTTGGTTGATTTTTTACTCTATTAAAACTCCTTTTTTTCATCCAGTGACCTATATGAATTTTTACGCCTTTGCGTCACCATACTTGGAGATTGGTAGCATCATTATGTTTTGCCAGAGTATGATGATTTTGGGGAAATATTTTTCTTCTCTTCTATTCTTGCTTTCTACTTGGCTTATACATAGTGTTTGTCCTGAGTGCATTTTTTTTAGAGAAAATAGAATAGTGAAAAAGGAAAAAGTGTGAAAATCACATTAGTCAAGAAAAGCAAAAACCAAACAGAGATGCTTGCTCAAACTTTATGTATGAAACTTTATTTTGTATCATCGATGCACAAAGGAATAACTAAAGTAGTTGAAAATATTGTGATATATACTATTAACTATGAATTTTGGTTGGATATAGTATTTATTATGGAACAATTGTTTATTCAATTTTAATAAAGTTTTAAATAGATCATATATTCGTTTGTGTCCTTCACTTATATAGTAGATGATTTAGCGTATAGCGTTTAGCTTATACACGGAAGATTAAATCATCGGTTCTTATAAGTATAAAGATCATGTTCACAATCTAATGATGGAATTGGACAAATCATCAGGAATGATTGTAGAACAAGATTAAATATAATTTATCTTGATTATGGGAATGGTTTAATTCCGACTTCTTGTGCTAGTACATTTTGTATGTATTGAACGGACCAAGTAGAGATAAGTATTTTATACTGACTTAATAAAATAAACTCTCTAGCCATTAAATGTACTTATACTCTTAATCTTGATATAATTATTATTAGCTGTGTATATTATTATTGTTTTGATTTATTAAAAGGCAAGATCCTTTCGTGGGTCAATATGCCTGGTAAATTGGATAATAACAATGTACATTGGCGAAATAATAGTTAGTTGATGGAATCCATGTCTCGGTCTAGAGATTGATGATACACCTTTATGAAAGCTTATAAGTTTTCATGTGTAAACCGTGCAGGTGGATTTTGTATCCGTCACATGAACTAAGTTAAGCGAAAGTCTAAAGGAAATAATCAATGAATTAAATTGTCAGTAATTTAATTTATTTGATTAGTATCTGAATCTTAACATGGGGAGTTAAATAAGATTTAATGGAAGAATTTCGAAATTGAACTGAGGAGTACAGTTACGAACTTTTAGTGGAATAATTCGTAATTTATTATGGTAGTATTAATTCGGATATTTCGAATTAAGTCCATAATAGGAAGCCTCGTCAATTAAATACTGCGGTCCCAGCTGTGACCGAATAATTAGGAATTAAATGGAATCATATTTCTTGGTGGAAAAGGAAGACCCAACAGGTTTAGGAAAAGGTTTTAAACCCTAAAACCTGTGGCTATATAAAGGGGTCTTATTCCATAAGTAGGAGATAATTTTTACTACATGGTTTTCCTAGGAGAAACTCGCCCACACGAGTTTCGCTAATTCCGGACATTATTCGGGTCACACAGCAGAAGACTGTGGAACTGGAGGACGGTCTCGCGGACGGTTCCGCTCTTGCTTGGAGGCTTCTCGCGATCGCGGTCACGCTTCAACAGATAAGTATCGATTTTATGTTCGATTAAAATCTGTGATTACGTGTTGTCTATAATACATGCAAGTGATCCTGGCTATTTGCTTCCGCTGTTTATACCTGTTATTCCATCAATTGGTATCAGAGATTGCTTGCATCTAAATAGATAACCCGAGTATATGTGTACGATTATATACATGAATATGCTGTCATGATTGGTGCAAGTGTATATGGGTGCTTCGGCTATGCCTGTTAGTCTGGTTTCGCCGTTTATTTGATCGTTTAAATCTGAAACTATTTAGATTTTATATAAAGTGGTTGTACCCAACAAAAGTTGCCAATTCCCTTCAGGTAGCCTGTGAAAACGGTGGGTGTCGGGGGAAAAGACAGAAGAGCCTTGGTTTATCGTGTTCGGTTACAATGGTTAATTAGTGTTTGGCCATAGTAAGAACAATAAAAGGAGAGCCTAATAGGCGGGTGTCGAAAGGCGACTTAAGTTGGCCAGTGGGTTTTTAGCCTACGGTTTATATTCCTTTGTGGCTATTGTGAAATGATCCATCGAATTTCCTAAATATTACTATTGCTAGCTGGGTTCGAAGTGGGAGCTGAAGATCAGCTATAACAGAAAATAGGAAAAAGAGTTAACCGAATTTCAAATGAATGGCCAAGATTAGTTTAGAATTAATAAGCTGCAAGGGTCCAGATTTAGCCACGTCAGCTGGGAGGTTGTTATAACCACCTTCAACAGAGAGAGAAGGCATCGAACATCAAGTTATTTCTCTCTTCTCTTCCACTCCCAATCTCTGTTCTCTCTCTGTCCTCGATTCTCTCCTAACTTCTCTTCTTTCTTCTTCCTCTCATTCTGCAGATTCCTCAGCTATGGAGCTTGCATTAGGAGCTAGTTAATTTTTTGTTTCTTTTCCATTGTAGTTCAGCTTTTCTTTTTCAAATATATAAACAGAAAATTGTCCCAAAATTCCCTTTGATTCTGCAGTTTTTGTTATTAAATTTCTTAGTTCCATCGAGATCATTACAATTGGTATCAGAGCCTCGATTCTGCGACTGTGAAGGTGGTAATGGTTGAAGGAACGGGGCTGAAAGTTATGGATGAAAAACTGGTGAGGCACGATGAAATTTTGAACGAAGTTCTGACCACTCAAGAGGAGTTACGCAGTACTCAAATTGGGATACAGGATACCTTAGAATTGACCTTAGAATGGTTGACAAATTTGGAAAGGATTCCCCAAAGAGCTCAAGTTGACAGGCCTCAAGGAGATGGACTTTTGCCAATACCAGGCCAGGAGTTGAGGCAGAATAGACCTCCAGCTGTGCAGACCCCTACTCCTAAGTGGGAACTGCCTTACTTTGAAGGTCATGAGCCTAAGGTGTGGATTCGAAAGTGTGAAAGGTACTTCAACTTATATAGGATCCCAGACAATCTGAAGGTGGAAGCTGCTGCACTCTATCTGAATGGGTTAGTTGATACTTGGTACGATTCCTTAGTGCTAAGTAGAGGTGAAGTAAGCTGGACTGAATTTAAGGAGGAGTTGCTTATTCGATTTGGGGAGGAACTAATGGGAGACATAGTAGAAGAGTTTAACAAATTGAATCAAGTAGGATCAGTTGATGAATTTCTGGGCAAGTTTGAAGACTTGAAGGCTCAAATGTTAATAAGGAATCCACACTTGGATGAATCACATTTCATCTCCAGTTTCATTGGAGCTCTTAAGGAAGAGATTAGGTTTGGGGTGAAGTTGTTCAAACCTACGACTCTGAGGTTTGCCGTGGAACAAGCTAGACTGCAAGAGAAGGCCATAGAAGCTGTCCACAAGAGGACTAAAGCCATGTCCAAGCCCTCCTTTGTGGTTAGCAATCCTGCTAGCACAAGAGTACCAGCTGCAGCTGCAGTCAAGCCAAACTCCTTCAGGCTTAGTCCTGAATTTTATGAATACAGGAAGAGCAACCACTTATGTTACAAGTGTGGTGACAAATATACTCAAGGCCATCACTGTAAGAAGAAGCAACTGAATTGCATGGTAGGAGCAATAGAAGACCTTCCTGAGAATCATGAGATAGAAGAGGAACAACCAAACACAAATTTGGTTATTGAAGGGGAATTGGAGCAGGAAGTGATGGAAGCTGTATGTATGAATGCCTTATCAGGTGACAATAGGGGAGTCAACACCATTTTGGTTAGAGGCACCATAGGGAACAGGAAGCTAACAGTGCTAATTGATTCTGGCAGCACTCATAGTTTCATTGATGTCACCACAGTCAAGGAAACAGGCTATCAATCTAGGCATTGTCCACCAGTTAGAGTAACACTGGCTGATGGAAATTATGTCATGTGCACCTCCATTTGCACAGGATACCAATGGAAAATGCAAGGCAGACCCTTCCAGGAGAACTTACTAGTCATTCCTCTTGTAGGTTGTGATATGGTGATGGGCAATGATTGGATGAAGAAGCATAACCCCACCAATTTTGATCATGAGAAGATGTGTGTTACCATTGGCAAAAAGGGCAACAAACTGGTATTACATGGTATGTCTGAAGAGGGTAAGTTGAGCATGATTTCCAGTGGAACAATGGGAAAAATGTTGAAGAAGGGGTAGGCTCTGATAGCTCATCTGTTCATGATGAACTCCTTGGGAACAGAAGAATAGGAGCCAGTAAGTGAAGCCATTAAAGAGGTGTTGCAGCAGTACCCTGATGTGTTTACAGAACCTAAGTCCTTACCCCCTGTGAGAACCTTAGATCACACCATTCCTCTGAAGCCTAGGGCCATGCCAGTCAGCCTGAGGCCTTACAGGAACAACTACTTGTTGATACCCAATTTTTTCCTATGTATTTTTATACACAAATATTTTCTAAATAACATGTACACGCATATATAAGCATGCCAAAGTGTTTTGGTATTTTTCCTAATTTTTAAAGATTTTTAAAATCAATTTGTTGTCCATTTTAGCATTACAAAATCAGTAATTATTCCCAAATCTATCAGTTTTGGTGAATAATTTATTTTATTCTCATATTTATACCAAAATATAGTTAAGTTAATTTTTGTATATTTTTACAAATTTATTTGGTATTTAAAAGGTTAAATTGCATACAATTGCAATTTTAGCCTATTCTAAGATTAATGGCATTTTTTATTATAAAATTGGTCCCAGTATTTTTAAATTAATATTTATATATTGTTAATTGGTTCAGTACTTTTAATTTGCCTTTAAGATCATTTTCACTATTTTTACAAAATAAAAAGGGAAAATTGGCCATTTAACATTTAGCCTCCCCTTATTTCAATTACAGCCTCGTTTGCATTTCAATTTTAACCTTAAAATGACCCAATTCTACCCCTATTTGGACCAGCCCAATTTCATTTCAACCCGGTCCCCCGACCTAATTTAAAATCCGTCCGTTTCCTATCTTTGATCCAGGCCGTTGATCATTTTGATCAACGGCCATAAATCCCCCTTACCATTTTTAACCCCCAATGACTTACCCTAATCCCTCATTCTCACCTGGCCCGCTGCCTTTAAATCCCAAACTCTCTCAAACTCTCTCCAAAACTCTTCGAAACCCTAGCCTCCTCCTACCTTATTTCACCGTGTTTTCACCAGAATCTTTTTGAGACCCTTTCTGATTCCCTCACCCAATCTCATGAGAAGCAAGCCCAGCAGGCCCTGCCTTAACCTGTCCTCAGACAGCCAGCCCTCACCAGGCTGCTGGCTTCGCAGGCCATGGACGGTTCGTACTCACCCCTCTCCACCATTGGACCTTGGGTGTTTGAGGTTCTGAAGGCTGACCTCGACGGTTCTCTTTCAGATCTTCTCAGATCTTTGGTTCTATGGCTTCTCCGGCCTTTGCTCCGGCATATTCAAGCCTCATGAGCATGATTCTTGACCTCTTCGACTCAAGATCTGATTTTTTTCCAAGCCTTTCTCATTTCTAGGGTTTCTCCGAAACCCTAAGCTGTTCGAGGTTTTTTCTCTGTTTATTTTCTTAGATCTATGGTACGATTGTGTTCTACTGGACTTCTAAATTGTTTTTCCCAAACTTTTCTTTCAGAATTGTTTTCTTCGATTTAGGGTTTCTGAAAGGGTTTTCAAAACATCTTTCTGATTCCTTCTGTTCTTTCCTTCATGTGTGTTTGTCTATATTATGCTCGTATGTTTTCTTTTTTACTACGCGTGTGTTGTTCTTCTGCTTCTTCTTTTTCTACTATACATGTTACTCATGTGCTCACATGCTAATCCTTGTTATGTTTTCCTTACTCTTCTACTATATGTGTTTACTGTTGAGTTCTTGGATTTTGTTTGCTTTACTGGACTCTGTTTGTGTCCTTGCTAAGCATGTTTCATCTACTGTTGCTTAAGTTAACACCACCTCTCTTTTCTTCTAAACTTGCTTGAGTTCCGACTTTTCTAAAACATGCTCTTTTATGCTCTTAAATCAGCTTTCTCTCTTTGTTGTTTCAAACCTGCTATCATATCTGTTTTGTTTCTCATAAGGCTCTGAAACAGACCTTTGAGTCTGTTTCAATGGCTTGCCTTCTCATCTCTATGTCTAATTCGATTTGAAACCCTATGATTTGGGGGTTTCTTTGGCAATTTTGATTAGGGTTCTGCTTTGGAACCCCGGACTATCAGACTCACCCTAAGTATTATGAACTGAATATGAAACTCTTTGCTTGTGATTCTGAACCTTTCTATGCCTGTCTTTTCTAATTAGCATGACAACCCTTTCTTGTTTGATATCTGTGTACTTTATATATGAGGATTTCTTCTTGCAAAAGGGTTTTGCTAACTATTGATTGATTCCGAATTTCTTTTAAAGGTCTGATTGATTGCTACTGATTTTCTCTAATTGAACCCTCATTACTTTTTTCCTGGCTTGGTTCATTCGAACAAAGCCGGTGATTTTGATTTCACTGGCTGTATGATTGATTCTCTTTTCTTATTTTTCACAAACCGTGTACCACTGAACTTTGCCTTAAATAACTCCTGTGTACTTACTCTTCTTGTGTTACTTTGGAAAAGATTTCAATCAAATTTCATTCCTTATTTGTCTTCTACCCGTTTGAAATTAGAACCCCTTAACTGAAGGAAGATTCTTTGTGATTGATTGGGAACTATTTTCTTACCTTTTCTTACTTGTTTTCTGCACTATAAAAAGGGGCACGACCCTTCTGCACTGACACAACCTTGAACCTTCGGTTGAACACTTACAAACCAATTCACATTACGAATTGCATACTCTCACACACATACTTTCAGTCACAATACTCTTTCAAACTCTCTACTCCCTGCTGAGACTTTTGTACTGCTTTGCTTGCAACTTGGCTTTTCAAGACTGCTGTTTTTTACTTATTTGTTTCCCTTGAAACTGGTATGTCTAAATTTTGATTTCAGCACTTTCCCTATGTGTTTACTTTACAGTTGCTCTATTCCTGTCTCACTTGCTGCTCATGTTCTGTATATTACTTCCTTTATGCTTACTACTTGTTATAAATCCCCCATACCCCCATTCCCTTTTGTGTGCTGAGTTAAAGTTCATGGCCTGGCAGTATCCAAATTACTGCCCAGGTCTGAACATGACCTTCAATAGGTCATAACTCCCAAATTCAAGCTGACAAACTGGTCAGGGGTGTGCCAGCATCCTAATTGCTTGGCATGACCACTAGTTTGTCATGGCTTTCCCTAATTCCCCCTCTATTGCACTTACACTTATTCTTAGACTCTAAGTTCTGCCCCCCTCCTATGAGCCTTGCCTTGGGACCTTGAGTTCCCTTTGAACTTGGACATTTGAGGGCTGGCCCTTCCACACTGCACTATAATCTGATCCTACAAATGTAATTGGGTGTCAGCACTGCCTAGAGTTTATGAAGCTCCTTGAAACTTTGACACACCCAAAGGATGAGAAAGGCTTTGGAAGTTGGTTTATTTCATGTTTCAGACTGGGAGTCTGAATTAGGCTCTCCTCGGTTGGAACTTTAATTTTTGATGTAATTTTTTATTTTTCTTGATTCATTTGGGTTGTAATAAATTGTAATAACTTATGGGGTGTATAGTGAAAAGGGGAGGATCACTCATGTTATGCATGTGGGTAGACATCATGCTTTAGGTATTTAATTCTGCAATCATAGCCTGTTTTTTGCTTATGCATCTACATATAGAAATCCTGCCTATAAGTTTATGCATCTGCATGTAGAAATACTGGCTATAAGTTTATGCATCTGCATATAGAAATCCTGCCTATGAGTTGTTTCATTACTGCATTAGAAATCCTGCCTATAAGTTGTTTCATTACTGCATTAAAAATCCTGCCTATAAGTTATGCATTTCATTAGAAATCATGTCTATAAGTTTCTGCACTTCTGCATATAGAAATCATGATTATAAGTTTTCTGCATTTCTGCATATACACATGTCATTAGGCAAACAATCCATAAGTTAAGGAATAATCAATTGCATCCTAGATACCATGCTCGTAGGATTCCTGTACTTACATAACCGTTTTAAAATCAGTAACGCTTAGAATTCATGCCTATAGGAGCAATCGTTTAAATATGATTCATCCGCAAGTCTAAAATCAGTAATAATGTTGTTAATATCCGCAGAATTGGTTTATTTCTAAAGTCAGTAATCTTCTTTAAAATCAGTATGTTTGACCTTGTTATATATCATGCCTATAGGTTTCACCTAGGCAAACCATTAGGTAATCAATTAATTATACCAGTCTTTAATAATTACAACCAGCAGGCAGGCCTAATTCGGACTTCTTATCTGAAAATATGTAATAAATCAGCCACCCCCTTTACGTAAGTTTAATTAAAGACCTAACTAGTACTTGTAAGTCATGCTAAACAATTTCTGCTTTGAATGAGGAGGCCTATTTGAGCCTTAACTGCTATGTGTTTTCCCCTTAACTGCTCTTATGTGTTTTGTTTGTCGCACTAGATTTTGTCCTTTTAAACTTCAAAAGCCAATATCCCTTCCCTCTAGGATTAGTAGTCCCAACTGCCTCCGGGACTGATAGGATTGGGGCGGGTAGTAGCATGCAATAAGTAACGAGACCATTCCACATTTTAGTACCTTAACGGGGTGGGTAAGGGTAGACATGGATATGATGATCACGCGATAACACCACGTGTATAATTGGTTATCGGGTGTTGCGTGGGTGATCCATGTTATTTATAAGCCTAGAACCCCCCCCCCCCCCTCTTTATGTGTTTACTTCTTTCTTTCAGAATTTTTAAAACTGTCAGTTTTTAGTTCTTTTAAACCTCGTCCTTTGCTTTAATCATTTAAAATCTCTTTAAATTTCCAGTACTGTTTTTCTCTCCCAAATTTCTGCTCCATTTCATCCCTCTCTTTGATTACTTGTACCAATTATTCGACCCCCATTTTTGCACTTGTATATTCTTTAAATAAATTATGAAATTGCCTAGTCCCAAATTGCAGCTCGTTTATTTGACTTTTATACTTCCCCTACTTGCAATCGTTATGTGAGAATTGTCTTGTATGTTTATTTGTTGTTTATATTTAAAGTCACAACTATAGCATGGCCGGGAACCACACTAGTGGATCTTGGGGGGTGCCTAACACCTTCCCCCCGAGATAATTTCAAGCCCTTACCCATTCTCTGGTTCTTCTTCTTTTTTATTTCTTTCTTAGTGTCCTAATGCACTTAATCATTAGGTGGCGACTCTTCTAAATCTCAAACCCAATTCCCAAAAGGAAAAGAGTTGTCCGTCCAAATGTCGTAAACCCGATTTCGTGAGAAAAAGGGGGCATCGACACTACTACCAGAAGGATGAATTGGAGAGGCAGGTTAAGGAGATGCTCAATAATGGCATAATTCAGCACAGTCAATAACCCTTCTCATCACCAGCATTGCTTGTCAAAAAGAAGGATGGGACTTGGAGGTTCTGTGTGGATTATAGAGGACTGAATGATATCACAGTAAAGGACAAATACCCTATACCAACTGTGGATGACCTCTTAGATGAACTAAGTGGATCTATGATCTTTTCCAAGGTAGACATGAGGGCTGGTTATCATCAGATCAGGATGAGGTTAGAAGATGTGTATAAAACAGCTTTCAGGACTCATCTAGGCCATTATGAGCTCAAGGTGATGCCATTTGGACTAACCAATGCACCAGCTACCTTTCAAGCCTTGATGAACCAGGTTTTTCAACCTTTCCTTCGAAAGTTTGTATTATTCTTCTTTGATGACATCCTTATTTACAGCTTATCTGAAAGAGATCATGTGACTCACCTAGTTGCTGTCTTTGATACATTGAGGGAACATTCCCTATTTGCTAAAAAATCTAAATGCTCATTTGGTCAGTCTAAGGTTGAGTACTTACGGCACATTATAACTGCAGAAGGAGTGTCCACTGACCCCTCTAAAATACAAGCCATGATCGACTGGCCTAGACCAAACTCAGTGAAGGCACTTAGGGGATTCATGGGGTTGACTGGATATTATAGGAATTATGTTGCTAACTATGGGGTCATTTGCAGACCCTTAACTGATCTACTTAAAAAGGATGCTTTTAAGTGGAATGAGGAGGCTGATCTAGACTTTACAGCCCTCAAAAAGGCTATGACTTCTACACCAGTGTTGGCCCTACCTAACTACACTAAAGAATTCATAGTGGAAACAGATGCCAGTCACAATGGTATTGGAGTTGTCCTTATGCAAGAAGGTATAACAATAGCCTACTTCAGCAAGGTTTTGGCTCACAAGCACAGGGATAAGTCAATCTATGAGAAGGAGTATATGGCTTTGTTGAATGCAGTTGACAAGTGGAGGCACTATTTGCAGCATAGGCATTTTGTAGTTAGAACTGACCACCACAGCTTGAAGTACCTTTTGGAGCAAAAAGTCACCTCAGCTATACAACAGAAGGGATTAACCAAGTTACTTGGGCTAGACTATGAAGTACAGTACAAGAAAGGGGCTGAAAATAGGGTAGCTGATGCCTTATCTAGGCAACAGGAAGATTCAGAATACCACATAGGCCACACTCAAGGAACATTGCAAGCAACCAGTGTCTCAGTTCCTTCTTGGATGCAGGAGATAGCACACAGTTATGAAGGAGACCCTACAGCTACAGAGGTGATTAGTCGGGTAGTAGTGACTCTACAAGGACCCAACATCTGGCACTACACTTCCAGCATACTCAGAAGGAAGGGAAAGATCTACATTGGTACTAATGGTAATCTCAGAACTCAGTTGATCTCCACATTCCATGATTCCCCTGTAGGTGGACATTCAGGACAACTGGGGACTCTAAAAAGGTTATCACAGGTGTTCTATTGGCCTAGAATGAAGCAGATGGTCATTGACTATGTGGCCAGCTGTGATATGTGCCTCAAGAACAAAGATGATAACATGGGCTATCCAGGGTTACTGCAGCCACTACCCATTCCTAATCAAGCTTGGAGCCACATTAGTATGGATTTCATAGAAGGTTTACCAAAGTCCCACAACAAAGAAGTGATCCTTGTAGTAGTTGATCGAATGACCAAGTATGCCCATTTTATAGCCCTTGCTCGCCCTTATACAGCAGCAACAGTAGCTGATGTGTTCTGAAAAAGGATACATTGTTTACATGGCACACCTGAGTGCATAGTCACTGACCGAGACAAGGTATTCCTAAGCAACTTTTGGCAGTCCTTATTTAAGCTCTTGGGAACTCAACTGCATTACAGCACTGCTTACCACCCTCAAAGTGATGGCCAAACTGAAAGAGTCAATAAATGTTTAGAAAACTACCTTAGGTGCATGACGGCTAGTAGACCAACACAATGGGAACAATGGTTGACTGCGGCAGAGTGGTGGTACAACACCAACTTCCACACCAACCTGCATTGCACCCCCTTTGAAGCTTTGTATGGTTACACTCCCCCTCAGCTATCTTTAGGACCTTTATTGGAGACAGTGGTTCCAGCTGCTGAAGACACAGTGCTGAAAAGACAACAGATGAAACAGTTGTTGAAGGACAACCTCAATAAGGCTCAAGAAAGGATGAAGTACTATGCTGACAAGAGAAGATCCGATAGAGAATTTCATGTGGGAGACATGGTCTATTTGAAACTGCAACCTTATAGGCAAACCTCCCTTGCATTGAGAAAGAATCTGAAGCTAAGCTCTAAGTACTATGGTCCCTATAAAGTTCTGGCTAGAGTGGGTATGGTGGCTTACAAATTAGACCTTCCTCCTGAATCCAAGGTCCATTCTGTGTTCCATGTTTCTTTACTCAAGAGGAAGGTGGGTAATAGGGTAGTAGTGCAGACCACTATGCCTATTACTGGTGAAGATGGCCAATTCTTAGTCAAGCCAGTGGCAATCTTACAAAGGCAGCTAATTAAGAGGAACAATGCTGCTATGGTACGAGTATTAGTACAATGGTCGAATCTACCACCAGAAGATGCCACGTGGGAGGATTATCAGTTCATCAAGGCCAAGTTTCCAAACTTCGACTCCAATCCTTGAGGACAAGGATTCTTTGAAGAGGGAGGGTATGTAATGATCCATCGAATTCCCTAAATATTACTGCTGCTAGCTGGGTTCGAAGTGGGAGCTGAATATCAGCTATAACAGAAAATAGGAAAAGGAGTTAACCGAATTTCAAATGAACGGCCAAGATTAGTTTATAATTAATAAGCTGCAAGGGTCCAGATTTAGCCACGTCAGCTGGGAGGTTGTTATAACCACCTTCAACAGAGAGAGAAGGCACCGAACATCAAGTTATTTCTCTCTTCTCTTCCACTCTCAATCTCTGTTCTCTCTCTCTCTCCTTGATTCTCTCCTAACTTCTCTTCTTTCTTCTTCCTCTCATTCTGCAGATTCCTCAGCTATGGAGCTTGCATTAGGAGCTAGTTATTTTTTTTTTCTTTTCCATTGTAGTTCAGCTTTTCTTTTTCAAATATATAAACAGAAAATTGTCCCGAAATTCCCTTTGATTCTGTAGTTTTTGTCATTAAATTTCTTAGTTCCATCGAGATCAATACATATTGTTGGACGTTTTATTTTGGTTGGATAGAACCTCCTTGTTAAGGGTTACTGTCTTTATTGTTTGTATCGATTCTCGATTTTAAGATAAGAGGCCCTAACTCTACCCAAACCCCTCAGGGACCTGAGCTGGGCCCACCGGAACTGCTGTGGCCGGAACCTCGTCATCAAGGTCAACCTGAGGCTCCGCTACAGGTGCTGCTGCCCTGGGCTGAGCTCTGCCCCTGCCTCGGCCTCTAGCACGGCCTCGGCCTAGCCCTCTGCCCCACGTAAGAGCCACTGCTGGGGGCTCGAGATGCTGATCGGTAGATGAGGAAGTGCGTGTTCTCGCCATCTGCGAAAGAACAGAGTAGAAATTCAAGTAATATTGAGAAACCAAACCGCACGACAAGAAAGAACAAATGTGAAGTTTTCCTAACTCGGTAGCCTCTAGGGATAAATACAGACGTCTCCGTACCGATCCTTCAGACTCTACTAAGCTTGTCCGTGAATTGTGAGACCTATGTAACCTAGAGCTCTGATACCAACTTGTCACGACTCGCATTTCCCACCCTCGGGAGTCGTGATGGCGCCTACTCGTAGAAGCTAGGCAAGCCACGAAATTGAGAAATCTTTAACCTTTTCATTTTTAACACTTTTAACTACTTGTAACAACAGGTGATCAACATTTAAACATTAGCGAAAGATAAAATTACGCGGAAGACGTAGATAAATATAATACCAAAATCGATACGAATAGCCAACATATGTCTCTACCCAGAAACCGGTGTCACAACATTCACGGACAGTCTATGATTACTACATACAAATGTCTTAAAGAAAGAAACTCAGTCTGTCTCGGATACAAATGATAACAGAACATAATAGTAGATAGAAGAGACGCTGGGCCTGCGGACGCCTGCAGGACTACCTCGGGATCCCTGTGGACTAAAGGCTGGCTCCCAAACTACTGCTGATGTCCCTATACTGCTCCGGTATCTCCACAGAGTGCAGTGTAGCATCAGCACAACCGACCCCATGTGCTGGTAAGTGCTTGGCCTAACCCCGGCGAGGTAGTGACGAGGCTAGGACCAGACTCCAGATAAACCTGTGATGTTATATATATATATACAGCGGAAAAATAAACTAGANCAGACTACACGATAAACCTAGTGACTAGTTTACTATATATATATATATATATATATATATATATAGCGGAAAAATAAACTAGAACAAACAATTAAAGCTGGGAAGGGGAAACATGCTTCGGGGGATAACAGATAAAACAGAATCTCAAGAGAATTATCAAGAAACCAAAATTTAACTTCTAACAAGAATAAGGAAACACAAAGGCAGATTTCACTCTAGGTCCAAATCTCATTGCAGTCGTGCAACCCGATCCCATTTCTCATACCTTTTAGTAGGCGTACCACCCGATCCCATTTCTTTATATCTCGTGGTAGGCGTACCACCCGATCCCATTTCATCATATCTCGTGGTAGGCGTACCACCCGATCCCATTTCATCATATCTCGTGGTAGGCGTATCACCCGATCCTATTTCATCATATCTCGTGGTAGGCGTACCACCCGATCCCATTTACAATCCAACACAAAATCACAAGGTATCCCGGCAAGGGAACAAAGCAATATAATAACTTTCCGGCAAGGGAACAACAATATCAAGACAAACATCCCGGCAAGGGAGAATCAGCTATAACCAATCCTAACTCAACTCCTACTCAGCACAATTAGTACCAATCATCAATCATAAATATAATCCACGAAAATAAACTAAATCTTTGCTCAATATCGGATACCATCAATTATAACACCCATAGTAACATTCAAGAACACAATAACTATCAATTCAAGACTCGCGGTCATGCTCGACACCAACGTATAGATACTCGTCACCATGCCTATACGTCGTACTCAACAAAAAGCAATTAGCAAATAGGACACAACTCCTAATCCCTCAAGCTAAGGTTAGACCAGACACTTACCTCGAACGGCCAACTCAATCCTCAAATACCGCCTTTCCTTTCGAATTTGGCTCCAACACATTCGTATCTATACATAATCGACTTAATAACATCAATAAATGCTAAACAATCCATTTCCAATGCTTAATTATAGCTTTTTAATTATTCTTCCCAAAAACCCAAAAATTGACCACGGGCCCGCTTAGTCAAAACACGAGGTTCGAACCAAAATCCGATCCCCCATTCACCCACGAGCCCAAATATATAATTAGTTCCAGAATTCGACCCCAAAACGAGGTCTAAATCGCAATTATTCAAAAATCCCTAACTTTACCCAAATCCCTAATTTTTTACCCTTAATCACATGTTTTAGGTCTAGAAATCTAGTGGGTGTTGATAAAAATGGAAGAAAACAAGTTAAAGATTACTTACCCAAGAGATTATGGTGAGGAAATGCTTCAAAAATTGCCTAAGAGCTTTGGAGAAGAAGAGGTTTGTGAAATTTTACAAAAATCCCATAAGTGTACTGTTTTGGTCTTTTTAAAAATCACTGGGCAAAAATGTTCTTCGCATTCGCGACACACCCTTCGCATTCGCGATGGGTTAGGCTGGATAAGCCTTCGCGTTCGCGGACAACGGCTCGTGTTCGCGGAGTAGAAACTCCTCGAGCCTCGTGTTCGCGTTCAGGATGTCGCGTTTGCGTAGGGTAATTGCCCCACCCCCCGCCCAGGCCCACTTGGCCTTCGCGTTCGCGTGGCCAGGACCGCGTTCGCGAACGGGATAACCCCCCCCCCCCCCACTGCCTCGCGTTCGCGACCTGAGCTACGCGTTCGCGTAGAAGGATTTTCCTTCAGTAAAAATTAATGCATCGCGTTAGCGTGGGTTCTCCCGCGAACGCGAAGAAGAAAACATCAGTATACCAGATCAGCTGTATCTGCAATTTTTCTTAAGTCCAAAACTTCCCGAAACACACCCAAGCCCTCGGGGCTCCTAACCAAACACACGTACTAACTCAACAACATCATACAAACTTATTCGTGCGATCAAATCGCCAAAATAACCTCTCAAACAACAAATCAAACCTCAAAATTATTTTTTTCAAACTTCATAAAGCATCAAATTTTCCATTTTAAGTCCGAATCACGTCAAATGACATCCGTTTCTCACCAAATTTCACAGAATCATCTTATATCATATATAAGACCTATACCGGGCGCCGGAACCAAAATACGGGCCCGATACCAAATGCTCTAATCAAATTTCATTTCAAAATCCTTTAAACAATTTCTGAAAACAATTTTCCTCAAAAATTCATTTCTCGGGCTTGGGACCTAGGAATTCGATTTCGGGCATACGCCCAAGTCCCATATTTTCCTACGGACCCTCCGGGACCGTCAAATCACGGGTCCGGCTCCGTTTACCAAAAATATTGACCGAAGTCAAATTAATTCATTTTATAGTCAAAATTTATCATTTTTCATAGATATTCTCATTTAAGCTTTCCGGCTACACGCCCGGACTGCGCACGCAAATCGAGGTGAAGATAAAAGAGGTTTTCAAGGCCTCGGAATCACACAATAGAATTTAAAAGCAAGTGATGACATTTTGGGTCATCACATTCTCCACCTCTAAAACAACCGGTCATCCTCGAACGGACAGAAGAAGGAAGTACCTGAGTCGGGGAAAAGATGGGGATAACGGCTCCGCATATCGGACTCGGATTCCCAGGTCGAGGCCTCAGGAGGCTGACCTCTCCACTGAACACGAACAGAAGGAAAACTCTTCGATCTCAACTGACGAACTTGCCGGTCTAGAATAGCTACCAGTTCCTCCTCATAAGACAAGTCCTTGTCCAACTGGACAGTGCTGAAATCTAACGCGTGGGATGGATCACCATGATACCTCCAGAGCATGGACACATGAAACACTGGATGCACGGCTGATAAGCTCGGCGGCAATGCAAATCTATAAGCCACCTCTCCCATTCAATCAAGAATCTCAAACGGGCCAATGAACCTAGGTCTAAGCTTGCCCTTCTTTCCAAATCTCATCACGCCCTTCATAGGCGACACTCGAAGCAATACCCGCTCACCGACGATGAAAGCGAAATCTCAAACCTTGCGGTCGGCATAACTCTTTTGCCTGGACTGAGCTGAACGAAGCCTGTCCTGAATGATCCTGACCTTGTCCAAAGCATCCTGAACTAGATCCGCACCCAACAACCGAGCCTCCCCCGGCTCAAACTATCCAACTGGAGACCGAAACCGCCTACCATATAAGGCCTTATAAGGAGCCATCTGGATACTCGACTGGTAGCGGTTGTTGTAGGCGAACTCCACTAAAGGCAAAAACTGATCCCACGAGCCTCCAAAGTCAATAACACAAGCTCGGAGCATATCCTCCAAAATTTGAATAGTCCGCTCGGACTGCCCGTCCGTCTGGGGATAAAATGTTGTGCTCAACTCAACCCGTGTGCCCAACTCTCATTGAACTGCTTTCCAGAAATGCGAGGTAAACTGCGTACTTCGGTCCGAAATGATAGACACGGGCACACCATGAAGGCGAACAATCTCCGGGATATAGATCTCAGCTAGCCTCTCAGCAGAATAGGTGACTGCCACAGGAATGAAATGTGCTGACTTTGTCAGCCTATCAACAATGAGCCATACTGCGTCGGACTTCTTCCGAGTCTGCGGGAGTCCAACAACAAAATCCATAGTGATCCGCTCCCACTTCCACTCGGGAAGCTCAATCCTCTGAAATAAATCACCGGGCCTCTGATGCTCATACTTAACCTGCTGACAATTCAAAAACCAAGCCACATATGCAACGATATCCTTCTTCATTCTCCGCCACCAATAATGTTGCCGCAAATCCTGATACATCTTCGCGGCGCCCGGATGAATAGAGTGCCGGGACGGCTGACACGGTGCAGGCACGGAGGGTGTCAAGCAGGTTACCATAGGTGATGATGGAGTTTGAGATTGCAGGGCCGAGTCTGTGTGGCCCAATGTGGAGGGTCTTCGAGAGTTGATTTTAGAGGAGGCCCATAGC
>NW_017673011.1:55377-65723 GCF_001879085.1 Nicotiana attenuata
CGATACGGCGGGATAGAAATGGGCTGAGTGCCCGAAGCCAAATCAATGCAAAAGTCAATATCCCTGTCGGGTGGCATACCCGGCAGGTTTAAAGGGAATACCTTCGGAAACTCATGAACAACGGGAACAGACTCAATAGGAGGAACCTCAGCACTAGAATCACGAACATACGCCAAATAGGCCAAACACCCCTTCTCAACCATACGCCGAGCCTTCATATAAGAGATAACACTGCGAGTAGAATGACCAGGAGTCCCTCTCCACTCCAAACGAGGTAAACCGGGTAAGGCTAAGGTCACAGTCTTGGCATGACAGTCCAAGATGGCGTGATAAGGTGATAACCAGTCCATCCCCAATATGACATCGAAATCAACCATATCAAGAAGAAGCAAATCTACACGAGTATCAAGACCTCCAATCACAACTATACATGAACGATGGACTCGATCTACCACAATGGAATCACCCACCGATGTAGACACATGAACAGGAACACTCAAAGAATCACTAGGCATGACAAGGTACGGTGCAAAATAAGATGACACATACGAGTATGTAGACCCTGGATCAAATAACACTGAAGCATCTCTATCACAAACCAGAACGGTACCTGTAATAACTGCATCGGAAGCCTCAGCCTCGGGCCTGGCTGGAAGAGTATAACATCGGGGCTGGGCCCCACCACCCTAAACTACATCTCTGGGACGGCCTGCTGCTGGCTGGCCTCCACCTCTAGCAGCCTGAGCTCCACCTCTAGGACCTCTACCTCCACCTCTAGCACCTCTACCTCCACCCCTAGCTGGCTGGACGGGCTGTGGAACACTCGGTGCCTGTACCATGGCACGGGAACCCTGATGCTGAGAACTACTCGGTGCTCGAGGGCAATACCTAGCAATGTGCCTTGTGTCGCCACAAGTAAAACAAGCCCTCGGCTGCTGGGGCTGACGACCATGAAAACTCTGAAGCGGCGGTGCACTGATAGGAGCTGGTGGTGCACTGTAGGACTGCTGATCAGAATGTTGCATCTGAGGACCACGGCCACCTGAAGCACCGTGAGAAACCTCAANACCTTTAATACGAGAAATCAATAAATCAAAACATAGTAGAAATTCCTTTTTAAGTAAAGTACAACCTCAAACGGTTTAAGGAAAGTTTAGTTGAGAAATCAATTGAGTTAAAAATGTAAAAATTGTTGAAATTTGGAGTATTGAACTATATATAAAAAAAATAAGGCGAGGCATTATAAACACTATGGATTCCAACACAAAGGATCACAACAGTAAAGGGATTTAAACAGTTAATACACTTAAATTGTTAATAACAAGTAAAAATAGGAGAGAGAAAACATGCTTCGGAGGATAAAAGGTAAAAACAGAATATCAAGAGAATTATAAAGGAAATAAAATCCAACCACTAACAAGAATAAGGAAACAAAATCAGATTTCACTTTCTTTTCACATCTTGTTGCAGGCGTGCAACTCGATCCCATTTCCTGTATCTCGTAGCAGACGTGCCACCCGCTCCCATTTCATGTATCTCGTGGTAGGCGTGCCACCCGCTCCCATTTCAATTATCTCGTGGCAGGCGTGCCACCCGCTCCCATTTCAATTATCTCGTGGCAGGCGTGCCACCCGCTCCCATTTCATTTATCTTGTAGTAGGCGTACCACCCGCTCCCATTTCAATTATCTTGTGGTAGTCGTACCACCCGCTCCCATTTCAATTATCTTGTGGTAGGCGTACCACCCGCCCCCATTTCAATTATCTTGTGGTAGGTGTACCACCCGCTCCCATTTCAATTATCTTGTGGTAGGCGTACCGCCCACTCCCTTTTACAAATCAACAATAATCACAAAGAATCCCGGCAAGGGAACAAGAGCAATATAAGAACTTCCAGGCAAGGAAACATTAATATTTCAACAATATCCCGTCAAGGGAGCAATAGTATCAAAACAAACATCGAGGCAAGGGAACAATGATGATAATAACATGTGAGGCACAATAAACCGCAACGGAGTCATAACAAATTACAATACAAGACTCACGGGCATGCTTGACACCAACGTATAGATACTCGTCACCATGCCTATACGTCGTACTCCACAATTAACACGTAGCAAATAGACACAACTCCTAATCCCTCAAGCTAAGGTTATACCAAACACTTACCTCGATGCCACGAACACAATTCACGATTCAATTATAGCTTTACCCCTTGATTCCACCACCAATTCGCTCGTATCTAGTCACAAGTTACTTAATTGCATCAATAAACGCTAAATGAATCAATTTGAATGCATGAAAATGAATTTTCCAAAGTTTTACCCAAAAAGTCAAAAATTGCCCCCGGGCCCACATGGTCAAAACCCGAGGTTCGAACCAAAACCCGATCACCCATTCCCCCACGAACTCAAATATATAATTTGTTTTGAAATCGGACCTTAAGTCGAGGTCCAAATCCCCAATTTTTGAAAAAACCTAGGTTCTAACCAAAACACCCAATTTCCCCATGAAAATCATTGATTTGAAGTTGAAATCATGTTAAAAGATGTTAAGAATTGAAGGAAGTTAGTTAAAATCGACTTACAATTGATTTGGAGAAGAAGAAATCCTTGAAAAATCGCCTAAGTGTGTTTATATTTTGAGAGAATATGAAAATGGGTTAAAAATTCGGCTAAGTATAAAAGTTGCAGGTCTCAGATGTGGGAATTGCGAATAGGGGTTCGCAATTGCGAACCCCGACCTCTGCTATTATGGGAATTGAGAAACAAGGCTCGCATTTGCGAACCCTTAAGAAATCCGGACTTTCGCATTTGCGGAAACAAAGTCGCATTTGCGACACAATGGTCGCATTTGCGATCCCTGGCCAAATGGGAAACTTCGCATTTGCGAAGAAAAATCTCGCATTTGCGAAAGGGAGCTGGCCTGGGTTTCTTTCGCAATTGCGACAAGCCGCTCGCATTTGCGATACTGCATTTGCGAGCCATGCGAAGCCTGCAAGCCTGCTGTGCACAGCTGAAAAACCTGCAATTTTCTAAGTTCAAAATGCACCCCGTGGCTTATCCAAAACTCACCCGAGCCCTCGGGGCTCCAAACCAAATATACACACAACCTCAAAAACATCCTACGGACTTATTTGTGCACTCAAATCACCAAAATAACATCATGAACATCGAATTAAACCTCAAGATCAATGAAATTTCTCAAAACTTCTTTAAACATCAAATTTGCATTTTAAGGTCCGAATCACGTCAAACGGACTCCGTTTCTTACCAAACTTCACAGAATTATCTCAAATCATATATAAGACCTGTACCGGGCGCCGGAACCAAAATACGGGCCCAATACCAACATGTTCTAATCAAAATTCATTTCCAAATCCTTTAAACAATTTCAGAAAACAATTTTCTTTAAAAAATTCATTTCTCGGGCTTGGGACCTCGGAATTCGATTCCGGGCATACGCCCAAGTCCCATATATTCCTACGGACCCTCCGGGACTGTCAAATCATAGGTCCAGGCCCGTTTATCCAAAATGTTGACCGAAGTCAAATTAATTCATTTTATAGTCAAAATTTATCATTTTTCACAAATTTTCACATATAGGCTTTCTGGCTACGCTCCCGGACTGCGCACGCAGATCGTGGTGATGCTAAAAGAGGTTTTTAAGGCCTCGAAATGTAGAATTCGATTTAAAAACAAGTGATGACCTTTTGGGTCATCACATCCTCCACCTCTAAAACAACCGTTCGTCCTCGAACGGACAGAAGAAGGAAGTACCTGAGTCGGGGAAAAGATGGGGATAACGGCTCCGCATATCGGACTTGGACTCCCAGGTCGATGACTCAGCATGCTGACCTCTCCACTGAACACGAACAGAAGGAAAACTCTTCGATCTCAACTGACGAACCTGGCGGTCAAGAATAGCTACCGGCTCCTCCTCATAAGACAAGTCCTTGTCCAACTGGACAGTGCTGAAATGTAACATGTGGGATGGATCGCCGTGATACTTCCGAAGCATGGACACATGAAACACTGGATGCACGGCTGATAAGCTCGGTGGCAACGCAAGTCTATAAGCCACCTCTCCCACTCGATCAAGAATCTCAAACGGACCAATGAACCTAGGGCTAAGCTTGCCTTTCTTCCCAAATCTCATCACGCCTTTCATAGGCGACACTCGAAGCAATACCCGCTCACCGACCATAAATGCCAAATCACGAACCTTGCGGTCAGCATAGCTCTTTTGCCTTGACTGAGCTGTACGAAGCCTATCCTGAATAATCCTGACCTTGTCCAGGGCATCCTGAACCAGATCCGTACCCAACAACCGAGCCTCTCCCGACTCAAACCATCCAACCGGAGACCGACACCGTCTACCACATAAAGCCTCATAAGGAGCCATCTGAATACTCGACTAGTAGCTGTTGTTGTAGGCAAACTACGCTAAAGGCAAAAACTGATCCCACGAGCCTCCAAAGTCAATGACACAAGCTCGGAGCATATCCTCCAAAATTTGAATGGTCCGCTCAGACTGCCCGTCCATCTGGGGATGAAATGTTGTGCTCAACTCAACCCGTGTGCCCAACTCTCGCTGAACTGCTCTCCAGAAACGTGAGGTAAACTGCGTACCTCAGTTCGAAATGATAGACACGGGAACACCATGAAGGCGAACAATCTCTCGAATATAGATCTCAGCTAACCTCTCAGAAGAATAGGAGACCGCCACAGGAATGAAATGCGCTGACTTGGTCAGCCTATCAACAATGACCCATACTGCGTCGAATTTTCTCCGAGTCTGTGGGAGTCCAACAACGAAATCCATAGTGATCCGCTCCTACTTCCACTCGGGAAGCTCAATCCTCTGAAATGAACAACCGGGCCTCTAATGCTCGTACTTAACCTGCTAACAATTCAAACACCGAGCCACATATACAACGATATCCTTCTTCATTCTCCGCCACCAATAATGCTGCCGCAAGTCCTGATACATCTTCGCGCCTGGATGAATAGAGTACCGGGAGCTATGGGCCTCCTCTAAAATCAACTCTCAGAGCCCATCCACATTAGGAACACAAACTCGACCCTGCAATCTCAAAACCCCATCATCACCTAAGGTAACCTGCTTGGCACCTCCACGCTACACCGTGTCTCTAAGGACACACAAATGAGGATCATCATACTGCCGATCTCGGATACGCTCCAATAATGAAGAACGAGCGACTGTGCAAGCTAACACACGGCTGGGGTCAGAAACATCCAACCTCACGAACTGATTAGCCAAAGCCTGAACATCCAAAGCAAGCGGTCTCTCACCGACCGGAATACAAGCGAGACTGCCCATACTGGCTGACTTCCTTCTCAAAGCATCGGTCACCACATTGGCCTTTCCCGGATGATATAAGATGGTGATATCATAATCCTTCAACAACTCCAACCACCTCCTCTGCCTCAAATTTGACTCTTTTTGCTTGAACAAATACTGTAGACTCTTGTGATCCGTGAAAACCTCACATGCCACGCCATACAGATAATGCCTCCAAATCTTCAATGCGTGAACAATGGATGCCAACTCCAAATCATGAACCGAATAGTTCTTCTCATGAATCTTCAACTGCCGCGAAGCATAGGCAATGACCTTGCCATCCTGCATCAACACTGCACCAAGTCCAATACGAGATGCATCACAATAAACTATATAAGGCCCTAAACCTGTGGGCAAAACCAACACCGGTGCCGTAGTCAGAGCTGTCTTGAGCTTCTGAAAGCTCGCCTCACACACGTCCGACCATCTGAACTGGCACCCTTCTGGGTCAACCTGGTCATTGGGGCTGCGATAGATGAGAACCCCTCCACGAACCGACGGTAGTAGCCTGCCAATCCCAAGAAACTTTGAATCTCTGTAGCTGATGCTGGTCTAAGCCAGTTCTTGACTGCCTCAATCTTCTTCGGATCAACCTGAATACCCTCTACTGACACAACATGACCCAGGAATGCAACCGAAGTCAACCAGAACTCACACTTCAAAAACTTAGCATACA
This sequence comes from Nicotiana attenuata, assembly GCF_001879085.1. Taxonomy (NCBI): domain Eukaryota; kingdom Viridiplantae; phylum Streptophyta; class Magnoliopsida; order Solanales; family Solanaceae; genus Nicotiana; species Nicotiana attenuata. The sequence continues at coordinate 61,417 of NW_017673011.1, forward strand.
ACTGACTATCCCTCAAAGTCTGAAGAACCACTCTAAGATGCTGCTCGTGCTCCTCCCGGCTGCGGGAATATATCAAAATATCATCAATGAAGACTATCACGAACGAATCCAAGTAAGGCCTGAACACTCGGTTCATCAAGTCCATAAAAGTTGCTGGGGCATTTTTCAACCCGAATGACATCAACAAGAACTCATAATGCCCGTACCGAGTGCGGAAAGCTATCTTAGGGACATTGGATACCCTAATCCTCAACTGATGGTAGCCAGATCTCAAGTCAATCTTTGAAAATACCTTGTCACCCTGAAGCTGATCGAACAAATCATCAATCCTCGGCAGCGGATACTTATTCTTAATTGTAACCTTTTTTAATTTCCGATAATCTATACACATTCGCATCGACCCATCCTTCTTCTTTACGAACAACACCGGCGCACCCCAAGGCGACACGCTGGGTCTGATGAAACCCTTTTCAAGCAAGTCTTGCAACTGCTCCTTCAACTCTTTCAACCCAGGCGGGGCCATACGATACGGTGGAATAGAAATGGGCTGAGTGCCCGGAGCCAAATCAATGTAGATGTCAATATCCCTGTCGCGTGGCATACCCGGCAGGTCTGAAGGGAATACCTCAGGAAACTCACGAACAACAGGCACAGACTCAATAGAAGGAACCTCAGTACTAGAATCACAGACATAGGCCAAATAGGCCAAACATCCCTTCTCGACCATACGCCGAGCCTTCACATAGGAGATAACACTACGGGTAGAATGTCTAGGAGTCCCTCTCCACTCTAAACGAGGTAAACCCGATACGGCTAAGGTCACAGTCTTGGCATGACAGTCCAAGATAGCGTGATAAGGTGATAACCAGTCCATCCCCAATATGACATCGAAATCAACCATGTCCAGAAGAAGCAAATCTACACGAGTATCAAGACCTCCAATCACAACTATACATGAACGATGGACTCGATCTACCACAATGGAATCACTCACCGGTATAGACACATAAACAGGATCACTCAAAGAATCACTAGGCATAACCAGATACGGCGCAAAATAGGATGACACATACGAGTACGTAGACCCTGGATCAAATAACACTGAAGCATCTCTATCACAAACCAGAACCGTACCTGTAATAACTGCATCTGAAGCCTCAGCCTCGAGCCTGGCTGGAAGAGCATAACATCGGGGCTGGACCCCACCACCCTGAACTACATCTCTGGGACGGCCTGCTGCTGCTGGCCTCCACCTCTAGCGGTCTGAGCTCCACCTCTAATACCTCTACCTCCACCTCTAGCTGGCTGGGCGGGATGTGGAACACCTGGTGCCTGAACCATGGCACGGGAACCCTGATGCTGAGAACTGCTCGATGCTCGAGGGCAATACCTAGCAATGTGACCCAGATCACCACAAGTGTAACAAGTCCTCGGCTGCTGAGACTGCTGACCCTAACGACCTGAATGACCACCCCGAAAACTCTGAAGCGGCGGTGCATTAATAGAAGCTGGTGGTGCACTGTAGGACTACTGATCAGAATACTGCATCTGAGAACCACGGCCACCTGAAGCACCGTGAGAAACCTGAAGTGCTGACTGAAAAGGCCTAGGAGGATGGCCTCTACCATACGAATCCCTACCTCCAGACGAGGTACCACTGAATCTGCCTGAATGACGGGGCTTCTTGTCCGACCCATGACCACCTCCCTATGACAGAACCATCTCCACTCTCCTGGCCACATTAGCCGCCTCCTGAAAAGAGATCTCACTCCTTGTCTCCCTAGCCATCTGAAGTCGAATAGGCTGGATAAGTCCCTCAATGAACCTCCTCACCCTCTCTCTCTCGGTGGGAAGTATGATAAGAGCATGACAAGCCAAGTCGATGAATCTGGTCTCATACTAGGTAACAGTAATAGAACCCTGCTGGAGACGCTCAAACTACCTCCGATATGCCTCTCTCTGAGTGATGAGGAGAAACTTCTCCAGAAATAGCTGAGTGAACTGCTCCCAAGTCAAAGCTGGTGATCCGGCTGGTCTAGCCAAGCAATAATCTCTCCACCAAGTCTTGGCAGATCCAGACAAGCGAAAAGTGGCAAAATCGACCCCATTGGTCTCAACTATCCCCATGTTCCCGAGAACCTCATGACAGCTGTCTAGATAATCCTGGGGATCCTCAGTAGATGCACCGCTGAAAGTAGTAGTGATGAGCTTGGTGAACCTGTCCAATCTCCACAGAGCATCGACAGACATAGCTGCTCCATCACCGGCCTGGGCTACCACAACCGGCTGAGCTGCTCTAACTGGCTGAACTGCTAGAGTCTGAAACTGGGGAGCTAGCTGCTCCGGAGTGCGAGTAGCAGGAGTCTGGGCTCCTCCTCCAGCCTGAGAGACGGCTGGTGCTACAAGAAGCAAGCCTGCCAGAGTGACACTTTCCATAAGGCCCACTAGATGGACCAGAGCATCCTGAAGAACTGGAGTGGCAATAAACCCCTCTGGGACCTGAGCTGGGCCCACTGGAACTGCTGGGGCCGGAACCTCACCATCAAAATCAACCCGAGGCTCCGCCGTTGGTGCTGCTGCTCGGGGCTGAGCTCTGCACCTACATCGGCCTCTAGCACGGCCACGGCCTCGCCCTCTGCCCCTTGTGGGAGCTACTGCTGGGGGCTCGGACTGCTGGTCAGCGGATGAGGAAGCGCGCGTTCTCGGCATCTGCGAGAGAACAAAATAGAAATTCAATCAGCATTGAGAAACCAAACTGCACGAAAGGAGAGAAAAGATATGGAATTTTCCTAACTCCGTATCCTCTGGGGGATAAATACAGACGTCTCCGTACCGATCCCTCAGACTCTACTAAGTTTGTCTGTGAACTGTGAGACCCATGTAACCTAGAGCTCTGATACCAACTTGTCACGACCCGGATTTCCCACCCTCAGGAGTCGTGATGGCGCCTACTAATGTGAGCTAGGCAAGCCAATTCTATAAAACTAATTACTTCATTATCCATTTATTCCTTTTGATCAAACACAAGCGATAACGTATAAACAGCGGAAAGTTAAATTAAGTGGAAGAAAATAATGAAATATCTGGAATGTCTATTACAATTACTCAAGCCTTAACCACCCAAAACCTGGTGTCAGAGTGTCACAGACAGTCTAAGATTCACTACACATAAAGTCTGAAGAAATAACAGTACACTGTTTCTGAAACAAGGAAAATGAAACAGGGAATAGAAGATAGAGGAGACGCCAGGGCTTGCGGACGCCTGCAGGCCTACCTTGGATCTCCGCGTGGACTGAAGGTAGCCAACTGATCTACTGTCCGAAGTCAACAGCACTGGGATCTATACAAAAGAGTGCAGAGTGTAGTATCAGCACAACCGACCCCATGTGCTGGTAAGTGTCTAGCCTAACCTCAGCGAGGTAGTGACGAGGCTAGGACCAGACTACCACATAAACCTGTGCAGTTCAAATATATACAGTGGAAAAGAAATACAGAAGTAAACAAGTAAAGATGGGAGGGGGAAACATGCTTCGGGGAATAACAGGTAAAAACAGAATGTCAAGAGAATTATAAAGGGATCAAAATCCAACCACTAACAAGAATAAGGAAACAAAATCAGATTTCACTTTCTTTTCACATCTTGTTGCAGGCGTGCAACTCGATCCCATTTCCTGTATCTCGTGGCAGGCGTGTCACCCGCTCCCATTTCATGTATCTCGTGGCAGGCGTGCCACCTGCTCCCATTTCATTTATCTCGTGGTAGGCGTGTCATCCGCTCCCATTTTATTTATCTTGTGGTAGGCGTACCACCTGCTCCCATTTCAATTATCTTGTGGTAGGCGTACCACCCGCTCCCATTTTAATTATCTTGTGGTAGGCGTACCACCCGCTCCCATTTCAATTATCTTGTGGTAGGCGTACCACCCGCTTCCATTTCAATTATCTTGTGGTAGGCGTACCGCCCGCTCCCATTTACAAATCAACAATAATCACAAAGAATCACGGCAAGGGAACAGGAGCAATATAAGAACTTCCTGGCAAGGGAACATTAATATTTCAACAATATCCCGTCAAGGGAGCAATAATATCAAAACAAACATCCCAGCAAGGGAACAATGATGATAATAACATGTGAGGCACAATAAACCACAACGGAGTCATAACAATTACAATACAAGACTCACGGGCATGCTTGACACCAACATATAGATACTCGTCACCATGCCTATACGTCGTACTCCACAATTAACACGTAGCAAATAGACACAACTCCTAATCCCTCAAGCTAAGGTTAGACCAAACACTTA